>NC_056478.1:941904-1079404 GCF_008729295.1 Plectropomus leopardus
TATTATAGTAAATATTGATTATTATTAGTAGAGTAATAATTAATACAGTGATATAATAGTAAATATTGAGTATTGCTGGAGGAGTGATTTTTGGGCTCCTCGGTGGTGATGACATCACCGGCTTCATTCAGTCTCTGCAGACTGGCTGAGTCGTGGCTCTGAATGTTAAATAAAGTTTTGTGTGTTTGAACAAAGCAGCGTTCAGGGCGTCCTGGGCCCGGGCGGCCCGCTGGCAGCGCCGCCGCTCTCCCAGGACCCGTTACCAGGCAACCAGCAGCCGGCCGCCATGACTGCTGTGCTCCTAAAGGAGGCTGAAGATGGGACGAATAACAACTCTTAGCTTCCTGTTTACTGATTTTCAACAAACAAACCAAAAAACTTTATTGTTTCCAAAACACAAAACACTTTCTGCTGTCCGTCAGCTGTTTACACCAGACATCATCTGCACATCTGTGTGTGTGTGTGTGTGTGTGTGTGTGTGTGTGTGTGTGTGTGTGCGCGCGCGCGCGCGCGTTTCTGATTGGCTGAGCCTGTCACGGACTTCAGGTGCATTGTGGGACATGAGGAGGTGTTTAGAAACAAATGTAAATCTGGTCTTGTTTAATCCGCGTCTCCATGGTAACCAGCTCACTCACTCACTCTCTCTCTCACACACACACACACACACACACACACACACACACACACACACACGGATTATTAACAAGAACACGCCCCCTATGTGATGTCACTGGCGACATCTGATTGGCTGCTGAGATGAAGGAAGTGATGAAGAGGAGGAGGCGTTACATAAGAAGAGGAGGAGGTCTGATGGAGGAGGTGCAGAGCAGAGTGTGTCCATGTGGCGCCTCCTGCTGGGGAGAGAGAGCGTGTCCTCAGAGAGACACAGGAGGACGCTCCGTGTGTCTCCTGTCTTTGTCCCAGTAAAGCCGCAGCTGCAGGTCCAGTCTGCTCTGAGTGGCTTCAGTCTCATGTTGGTGATCTGAGTTTTTCATGTTTTTATCCAAAACTCTGGTGCTGTTTTATGCACTGTATCAGTGATACTCAACTCGCTGCCAAGTCTGGCCTCTGATAGGGCCCCTGGTGGCCCCCAAACATCTTCTGATTCACAATAAAAATAAAGTGATTGACTCTGTGAATAGTTTTTGTCCTTTTAGTATAAATAAAGTGTCAGAGACACAAAACAGCATCAACATAGAGCTTGTTGATCAAAACAAGAGCCAGAGGAGGATCCCCCACACCCCTGACAGAGGACACAGCTGACACTGATGTCCTAAAATACTAGAAATGTCCTAAAATACTAGAAACGTCCTAAAATATGAGAAATGTCCTAAAATGCCCCCAAGTGTTTATGCCTAGAACCAGCCTCGGTTTTAGGTGGTGGTAGTGGTAGTACTGGTATTACTTGTAGTACTTGTAGTACTTGTAGTACTGGTATTACTGGTGGTACTGGTGTTACTGGTGATGGTGTCAGTGGACGCTCACAGAGCGCTCAGTGTGTCTCTGTCTCCCTCTGGTGGACAAACTCGTGAACGACAGAAACTCAGAGTTTTCTGATTTTTGGGCCTCATGGAAGAAACGATACAAACAAATTTTCTTATTGTGTCTCATATTCACAATTTGTTCTTATTTTGTTTGTGCCCATTGATTTGGGGGATTTACCAACATTTCCTTTATTTTTGCTTTTCTCTGAGGTAAGAGAAAATTTTGTAAGTGAAAAATAGCTCGTTTTCACAGTCCACAAATTGTTGTCCAAACCATGGAAAAATAAGTTTTATATTTGAGAAACATTTAAAAAAAAACCATATAATTAAAACATAATTAAATTTAAATGATGTTTTAGATGTTTTAATTATAATGACTAGATTATTACTTTTCAGGTCTAAAGAAATACTAAACTGTACTGCTGGTTTCCTCCTCAGACCCCGGAAACACTGCACCACAAAGGGTTAAAAAAGAACAATTAGTGTTTATATTAATGATTTTATCAGCAGATTCATAATTCATACAGAAACATGTCAGAAATAAATACAGCGTCAGTCAGATGTTCTTTGATCTTTATTAAAATCATCATCACACACAGGCTAACAGTTTCCCTCTGCTTCCAGTCTTTGTGCTAAGCTACGCTAACCTCACACGGAGAGATGAATCTGATGCATCAAATGTTGGGTGACAGTGACGTCATTCGGTCTGCCGGACATCCCACATCACCAAAAACATGTTAGAGAAAAAAATGACCAAATTGTTTTTCAAGAATCACTAAAATTTTGAAGATAAAAAGAACGTTAAAAATTTTTTAGGAAGAAAAAAGTCACCAAAAAATCGCCCAAAATTTAGAAAGACAATAAATATTGCCAAAAGTTATAAAAATCACAAAACAATTTGCAGGAAAAAAAAATCTGCTGTCTGTGTTCAGCAAGGTGGAACCTGATTGGCTGGATGTTTTATGACTCATCACTTTTACTAAATGACAGCAGGCCAGGGGCCAGTCGCAGCACCATACATGTTTCTAGGATTTTAGGATGTTTCCAGGATTTTACAACATTTCAATTATTTTATCAAGTTTCTAGGACTTAAAGACATTTTTAGGATTTTAGAATGTTTTGAGGATTTTAGGACATTTCTAAAACAAGCTCTATTTTGATGCTGTTTTATGTCTCTGACACCTTATGGAGACTAAAAGTTAAAAAACTATTCATAGAGTCAATCACTTTATTTTTAGTGTGTATTAGAAAATGGCTGGGGGGCCACTAGGGGCCCTATCAGGGGCCGTTAGTTGAGTATCAGTGGTTTAGACTCTATGTTTAGCTAAAATGTTTCCCTTGTTGCAGCAGTGAGGTGAGACAGGAGACGTGTAAAGATACACTGTCAGAGCTAACATGCTAACAGCAGAAGTCTGCAGGAAGTTTTTAACCCTTTCAAACCTGGTCACACTCACAAAGTTCTTCTTTTTTCTGAAGGCAGAAACGCTGCATCAGACCTGTAGAGTTCTGCAGCAGCTGAACATCTTTCAGACTTCACATCTGGAAGGCATCGATTAAGTTTTTCTTCAGCTTTTCTTCAGCTTTTCTTCAGTTTTTCGTCAGCTTTTCTTCAGCTCCTCAGGATCAAAACATGCTGAGCTTCCCTCAGAGCCTCCTGGAGCTGGACGTGAGTCTGAGTTCAGGATCAACAGAGCCTCACTGGAGCTCGCCCGTCGCTCCTTGGGCCAGACGCTAGCTGGCCACAGGGATCTGGACCTGCCGTGAAGGCACCTCCTGCTCGGCGGCGGCAGTCGGGATGTTGATGTTGGGGTCGTCGTCGACCTGGTAACACTTCCCCAGGTTCTTGATGATGTTGAAGTTGGAGCGGGCTGTTTCTGCCAGACTGTTCTCCAGAATCCACCCGTCCGACTCTGAGTCTGGATCACCCAGCCGGAGGACATTCTCCATCGCTGTCTGTAGGTAACGGACTCCGGTCAGGACCAGCAGCTGCAGAGAGAAGAAAACATGGTGTGACATCGAAATGAACTGGTCCCAGAGTGACAGCGATGGACTCATTGAAGGCGTGTTAAAGGCTACTTCCTGCAGTGTCTCCGGAACTGGGCGCACCTCGAACAGCCATATGAGGAGCACGGTGAGGCCGATGGACTGCATGATGCCGGTGTAGTGCTCCATCAGCGCCTGTCGGCAGCCTTTCCTCCACAGGTTCAGCTGCTGGCTCAGCTGGTCAAAGTTAAAATGTGCTGTTCGGTTGCTGATCTGCTGCTGGATGCAGGGCCGAGGGGACACGGTGCTGCAGCAGCTGAAGGGAACGCCGTCCACCAGGTACTTCCCCTCCACGTTACTCCTCAGCCGACTGCAAGGAGGAGCAGCCAGTTAGAAAAGTACCACAACTATAACTAGTACTGATTTTGCTGATACTACTACTGATACTACTGCTATTCAAAGTTTTCAGTCATGTGACTGGTATGGAGTCCTGGAAGGCAAAAAAATGCTCCATTTTTGGACATTAGAGTCTTGGTTTGGACCTCTGTCGGGGGTGTGGGGGATCCTCCACTGGCTCTTTTTTTGAGCTCTATTTTGATTCTGTTTTATGCACTCTGACAGCTTATGTAATTGTTTTAGATAGTGCAGAAACAACTCCCAGTATCAATCACTTTATTTTTTATTGGGAATTAGTAAATGATTGGATTCAAAGGTCTGGACCCCGACGGCTATAGATCCTGAGTCAGTGTTAAACTGTCAGGAGGGTCTGATCTGCTCTTTGGTTCGGATAAATAAAAGTTGACATAAAGGTAAAGGCGTTTGACAGTGATGTAAACCCTGTTTGTTGCATCTTGGGTCATTCAGAGTCTCTTGAACCTGAGCTGAACCCTGTCAGTTAAACCTGATTAATCCCAGGACGTTTGACCTCAATCTGAAAAGACTCTGTGTACTCACTGCTGACAGGTTGGCACCAACATTTCTTATTTACTCACTTTTCTATCACGTCTTTAGGGACACTGCAGTCCAGACGGATCCACAAGATCCCTTTGCAGTCCATTAGAAACACATGGATAACTCCAGAACCTGACTGGACTCAGCAGGATCTGGTTTCTAGATCCATTAGAATCTAACCTCAGTCAAAGAGGATCTTTTAAAACCAAAAGAAGACTGGGTTCAACCAGAAATTAGTTATTTCTTGAGTTCTAGAGACTTACAGATCAAGTAAGGTCCACTAGGATCCACATTTGGATTGAACAGGAGGTAGATTTTGACGTTTTACTTGTTTGTGTGTTGTCACCACAATCAGCTGACACTAGCTTTAAGGTCCATACACGTATTGTGTTTTTTGCGTCCTCAGATCAGTTGTTTTCATCAGCAGGCACGCTCAAAAGGTGACGCAACATGCAACATTTGGGGATACCCAGAGCTTTACATGGGTCCCACATACAATTTTTGTATTTTGGTTTTGATGATGGCAGCACATATAGATGCAGCAGCCAGTAGCTCCTCAAAATCTTGCTACTTTTTTGTTAGAAAAAAGTACAATAGAGAAGCACTTATCAACATCGGAAAAAGTTGTGTGGGGTTTGGACTGAATGCAGCAGACTGCGAGAGGACAACAGCATCAACAGCATACGCCGAGCGGTCAGACAGACCAGAGGGGAGTAACAAATTAGAAAGACAAAGACAGGGAGGAGAGCCAGCATCAGGGCGAGGCTTACCCAACTTGGACCGAGAGTTGCTCCTCTACCAACCAGAGACATGGTTAACCCCTAACATCCTGGATCAAGCTGTTGCCCTGGATGGGCGGACCTTGTTCTGAGCCGGCAGGACACAAGACTCTGATGCAAATTCAAAAAATGCCCTATAGGAATTGACTGATGCCATCAGCAGCAACCGGATGTAATTTTTATAGTAGCTGCTGATTTTGATCAACTCATCCTTCAACTCCAAAGATGTAGCAGGATCAGGACACATTTTAATGTCATTTTTCAAACTTTTTTTCAAACGTTTAAAAAAATACCAATAAATCTACTTTGCACCTTGTATTTCTCAAATGTTATGGAAAAGTCTGTGATATCACTACAGCTCAGGAACAGAAGTTAGAAGTTGTCTCGTTGTGCAGATATTTCAGTGTTTGGCTCGATGACTTCCTTTCTTTTAAACCTCGGGTTGATAATCTCCTTAAAAAGCTGAGGCTGAAGTTCAGCAGCACGTCCTGTTTCTCCTTCAAGGCCAGAAACAGACCGGTCGCTGCTTCGTTTTTAGCTGCTTTGGATCACGGTGATCTGTTGAACATGAACGCTTCTGCATTATGTTTGCCACATGTTAGATTCTGCAGATCCGAGATTTGTCTCACTCACAACTTTACACTTTATTCCAGAGTTGGTCGGATCATCTTTGACCTTTGCCTTTAGTCGTTGTTCATATGTAAAGTTTTACTGTGTAAACTTCCCTCTGACATTCACACTGTGATTATCAGAGATCTGACTGCAGCTACAGTCTAGATCTCTACCATTACTTTTGTTGTCTTGTTTATCGACTGATCTCACCTGCAATAACCTCCAAAAGATTTAAAACGAAGACAACTGTCCTGATTTTAAAGCTCTCGGAAGTACAAAGGTGAATTAATAGTTTGGTACTTGTCATTGTGAGAAGATGTTTTTACTACTTCTACACGTTACTGTGTTTTCTGGTATGTTTTTTGTGATTGTTTGTAACATTTTCTTATCTTAAAATGGGCCTCTTATCTGAGGCCCACTTGACTGAGACACCTATGTGGGCCATTATGGAACCTGTGGACATTTTTCAGCCCATTTTGACCACTTGTCCCCACATACAGATGCTGGTTGGGTAGAAAGTGTTGAAACTGAGATAATGTGCTACTGGGACCAACAAAGATCCCTTCATAATTCAATCGGGATCTCAAAGACTCCACTTACTCCACCACGCTGCTGCTGGTCATGTCCAGGTAGCGATTGCTGATCCACTGGACCTGGAGCCAGTCCCGGTACCCGGTGTTCCCACAGCACTGGAACTGGATCTGCAGCAGATCCAGAGTCTTCTTCAGGTAGCAGCGGCCTGGTGTGTCCGTGTCCTTGTAGTACCTCATGGCGTTCCTCAGGCCCAGGAACAGCGACTCCTCCAGCTGGCCACGGATGCTGTAGCACGTGAGCGCCCCCGCCAGGACGCAGGAGGTGAAGAAGAAAGTGCAGACGACGTACGGCATCATTACCAGCTTCCAGCGCAGGAACTTGTTGGTGTCGGCACAGTCCAGGCAGATCTTCCCGCCCAGGAAGTTGATGCAGCAGGCCGCCAGGCCCGTGGTAATCAGCATGTGAGGCACGTAGAGGATCCCCTGGTCTGACATCACTTCCTGCCATTTCTGAATTTCTACTTTGAGAAATAAGCCCATGCCGAAGAGGATGGCTCCGGTCAGCACAGAGATCCAGTTTAGCAGCCAGAGGACCTCAGCGAGCTTCTCTCTCTCCACTTTCGTGAAGGTCACCTTACCAACCACCATGGCCGCCCAGATTTCTATGTGTTTCACGTCCCAGCGGCCGGAAACATGGCCGAAAACTGGAGTGCCTTAAGGTTCAGAACCGCCAATAGCAACCAAAGGCCGCATTCAAAACATGTCAGGAGACAAAAAGCCTTATTTCCTACATGAAGTCATCTCAGGAGCTGATTTAACTTCAACTGGTCCAGTTTGAAAAGTATCGGTCCATTAATCAGGTTTTAGCTACCTTAACTCCGATTCCCCTTAAATTTGTCCGTGACTGAAAAAAAACGGAAGCTATAATGTTAAAATATTGAGATCCAAGACTCCATGATGCATTTTATAACCTCAGTGTGTTCTCACTTCAGACACTTTTCCCCAAAACTCAGTCTGACATTTGTTTCTGAAAAAATAAACTTCAACAACATCAAACAGTCAAACCGCAGTTTGGGAAAGTTTTACAGATGGGTCGGTCTTCCGCAGATGGTTCGGTCCAGTCAGGATTTGTTTGTCTCTCGTCTTCTCCTCAATCCCTAACCCTCCTCCACCCTGCTGCTGAGCGTGAACTTGGCCTCAGATCCAGCTAACAGAAACCAAATTGCACCCTCACATCCAGTCTCAGGGGGCAGGGTTTTGAGTTCAGGGCTCTGACTTTTGGGATCAGGGTTTAAAAAGTCACAGTGTAGGGTTTTGTGTTCAGGGTTACGTGTCTAGGGTTCACGTTTTTGTTTTAGGGGGTTTGGTGTTCTTAGTTCAGAGTTTAGGCTTTTGGGGTCAAGGTTTAAGGTTCTGGGTTCAGGGTTTAAAAGTCATAATTTGGGGTGATGAAGACACAGTTGTGGGTTTCCTGGGTGAAGACCTCAGGGTCCTAGGTTCAAGGTTTAGTGTTGAGGATTCAGGGTCCTGGATTTAGAGCTCCGTGTTCAGGATTGAGGGTTCAGTGTTAGGAGTTCAGGGCACAAGGCTCAGGGTTGAGGGTTCACTGTCCTGGGTTTTGAGCTTACGGTCCTGAGTTTAGAGTTCGGGGTTCAGGGTTCAGAGTTCAGTGTTCAGGGTCAGGGGTTCTGGGTTTAGAGCTTTGGGGCCTGGATCTCGGGTTCAGAGTTCAGGGTTGAGGGTTCATGCGGGCCTCTGTGCAGAGCAGAGCTGGAGGAGGAAACTGGTCTCAGAGCGTCATAAGGAGCTTATGGAGGTATTTTAGTTCCTCTTGACAGCCGTCCACGAGTCCACAACCGGGACGAGACCGCTGCAGGAAGAAGGTCAAAGTTTAATAAAACTGCTGCCGATCCATGGAGGCAATTATTGATCGGATAATCAATAAGAATCAGTTAAACAGCTCGATCAGAGATTAATGATCCGTGTATTGATCAGGACCTGAAAACTGAACTCGGACCACAAACACTCTCATCCCCCTCTGTCAGAGGAGCAGCGGGTTTGTCTATTGATCAGCTGATGATCTGACCTGTTTATTGATCAGCTGATGATCTGCCATGATTATTGATCAGCTGATGATCAGATATGTTTAGTGATCAGCTGATGTGAGAGCTTTAAACTGATCAGTGATAGCGATCGATTCAGATCTGACTGTTACCTTGACGCTAACAGAGTTCACAACAAGAAAAACGAGCTCATCCATCATGTTTGTCAACGATAATTCATCAATTTGAATCAATAAACTCATCAATTCACTGAGAATCAATAAACTCATCGATCAGACAAATTGAGCGTCCACCAGCCAATCAGCTGACAGGAAGACAAAGAGACAAGTTTACCTGCTGGACACTGAAAGCTGCCTTCTGTCGTCCCCCAGACGTCCCAACATTGTCCCATCACTGTCCTCCCATCATGCTCCTCTGCGTCCTCTGCTCGGTCCCTCGCTCTGAACAAATATTGCTGCAGAGAAGAAGAGTTTTGTGGCTCCCGTTAGCCTCAGCGCTAATCTCCTTACAGCTAATCAGCCACGTAAAGCTTTCCTGCCCCCCCATTCACCAGCTGGACCATCAGCAGGACGGACGGCCACCGCAGAGCGCTTCATCTCACGTTTTAATCAGTCAGCTGATTGTCCTCTTCCTCTGTAACAGAGACAAACAGACATTATTGATTATTAGAAAAGACTGAAGTGAGAGGACATCCCCTCAGTGTCTCATCACAGGACAGGAGACACTGAGTGAGCCTAAACCTCGCTCATCATCGTACCCCAAATATTGAGTCTCCTCAGTGGTTCAACTGCCAAGAATGAAAAACAAAATCAAATCTCTTTAAAAAATCTACCAAAATTTTGAAGAAAAAAAGTTGCTAAAACATTTTCTTTGAACATAACAAAAAAACAATAGTGAAAAAATTGCCAACAATTTTGAAAGGGACAAAAAAATCACCCAAATGTTTCCATTAAAAGTCTACCAAAATTCTTAAGAAAAAAAGACACTGAAATATTTTTTAAATAGCAAAAAAGGAGAAACATTAAAAAAAGACAACATGTTTTTCTTTAAAATTTGCCACATTTGTTTAAAGGAAAATAAATGCCAAAATGTTTCCTTTAACAATCTTCTAAACATTTTAAGAAAAAAAGTCGCTAAAATATTTTTCTTTGAAAATGGTACAAAAATGTGATAAAAATTGAAAAAATATTTTCTCTAAAAATGCCAAAAATATTTTAAGAAAAAAAAGGGCAAAATATTTTCTTTAAAAACAATCTGCCGACGTTTATAATAAAAAGTTGCTTAACTTTTCTTTACAAATGGCAAATAAAATTCTTCTTTAAAACATCTACCAACATTTTAAAGAACAAAGCATTTGCTTAAATGTTTTCATTAAATATAGCAAAATAAAAAGAAAAAAATCAACAAAATATATTCTTTAAAAATCTACATGTTCAAGAAAAAAAGTTGCTAAAATGTTTTCTTAAAAAAAGACCGAAAAATGGCATAAATCTGAAAAAAGCCTTCATATTTCATTTGAAAAGTCTGCGGTAAAATAAATACTAAATCCAAACATTTAAAATAATATGCCCATTTGACGTACGTCCCACTTTTTGCACCACCACCTTCATAAATAACAAACAGTCCTAACTCTACAGACTAACCTTCAGTTTCTGTTTATTCAGCTCCCTCAGATCAACATCAGACTTTCAGGTAATCACTCGCTGCAGCGCCACCGTGTGGCCCAACACACCAACAACAAGCCTCCTCATTAACCCTTTGAAACCCGAGTAAACGTGTTTGATTTCTTTCATAAATATGGGTACACAGAAACATTAAGTTAACGAGACATGGCCAGAAACTTTGCACACAAAATAGTTTTGTTTTTTTTTAAAAAGATGCAACAAAATTACCTGTAAGTGAGCTGACAAATAAATAAACAACAAAATCGCCTGTAAGTGAGCTGATGAATAGACAAATAAAACACACACAGAAATGGACTCGTCTCGTCTCTTCTCGGACCCTCGTGTCTTTATTCCGTCATCAGAGTGAAATAAAACCTGTGAAGCACAAACAACAATAAATGAGACAATAAATAAATATCATTACAGGAAAAATCAATCGAAATGAATAAACAATAAAAATAAATGAACAAAATCAAAATGAATAGTGATCATCGGGATAAATAGACATAATCAAAATAAATAAACGGCAGAATAAATAGAAAAAATCAAAATAAACAAACATATCCAAACACATCAAAATAAATACACACGATTATAAGAAAAAATATATTACGCATAATCGAATAAAAAAACCCCAATAAGGATAAATGAACAAAATCAAAATAAATACACGAAATCAAAATAAATAAACATCACAATAAATAAACATATCCAAAAGTAAAATCATATTATCAAAAAAAACATATCCAAAAGTAAAAACATATTATCAAAATATAAACATATCCAAAAGTAAAAACATATTATCAAAATAAACACAATCTAAATAAAATAAACATAATCTACATAAATACACATAGTCGAACACATATAGTTCTGGTGATGATGTCACTGATGTCACACCGATGATGTCACACAGGGGGGGGGGGGGTACCAGTCTCTCCCGGCTCCTGTCAATCACGCCATGACGTCATGTATCCCGAGCGTTTCCGGTGCAGGAAGGCGGGGCGTCCATGTTCCTGAGGGAAAGAGGGACAGGTGTGTCAGGTCAGCACAGAGCAGCAGGTACGCACTTCCGGGACAGTGAGAGCATCCTTCAAAATAAAAGCACGGAGCGCTGTTAGCAGACGCGCTCATTCTGACTTTTAATAATAAAATCCTGATGATATTTTAATGTGTCACACTGGGCACGTGTTTCGGATAGATAGATAGCTAGATAGATAGATTTATCAGGTTTCAATAATCATCCGTTATTAACTGGACCCTGTTTGATTAACAATCAATAAATAATGGATCCTGTTTTAACAATAATCAATACATAAGTATACAATGTTTTAATAATTATTAATAAATAACTGGAAGCTGTTTGATTAATAATCAGTAAATGGATCCTGTTGCATCAATAATCAATTAGTAAATTGATTGTGTTTTATTAATAATAAATCAATAAATGGATGATGTATTATTAGTAATCATTAAATAACTGGCTGATGTTTGACTAATAATCAATAACTAAATATACCGTGTTTTATTAAAAATCAATACATCACTGGATGATGTTTGATAAAAAATCAATATGTAACTGAATGATGTTTCAACAATAAATAAATAACTGGATGATGTTTTATTAATAATCAATAACTGAATGATGTTTCAACAATAATCAATATATAACTGGATGATGTTTTATTGGTAATCAATAACCGGATGATGCTTTATTAATAATCAATAACTGGATGATGTTTCATTGGTAATCAATAACTAGATGTTGTTTGATTAATAATCAATAAGTGACTGGATGATGTTTTATCAATAATCAATAACCGGGTGATGTTTTATTAATAATCATAAATGAATGTGTCCTGTTTGATGAGTGATCGATGGACGGGTGCGCTGTCGGGTGGTTTTATTGTGAAAGGCTGCGGGGCAGGAAGTGTGTGTGAATGTTGTCGCTCTGTTGAAAAGCTGATCTCAGTTCAGCCATATTCCCACCGAGCAGCCACACCGGCAGCCTCCCAAAACCACCGCAAACCCTCCGGGATCCCTCCGCAGAGTCCCGCACGGTGCTAACGGGGCGCGCGGACACAGCCGAGCCGGTACCGGGGCTCCGGGACTTGTTACCGGGCTGAGAGACCGAGCGGCGGACATGGAGCAGCGGCGGCCGACCTGAGAGTCGACGGTCTGAGCGACGTCCCGGTTCCTGAGAGGAAAGTCCAGATTTACCGGATTAAAGCCGATGCGGAGGACGGAGCGCGGCGGGCCGCAGGCTGCTGAACGGCTCTGAAGGCGACGGAGCGCCGGTAACCGGCGGAGAGCCACCGACTCACCGACACACCGAAAACTGCGCCAAACGTCGGGAATGTTTTCCCGGAGCTAACGAGCTAGCCGCAGCTAGCGGGCTGAGCTCCGAGGACTCGGCCGGAAACGGAGCCTGGGCGGCGGGTGAGAGGAGGACCGAGCGGCGGGGCTGAGGACGGTCAGTGAGCCCGGACCCGGAGTCCCGGTGTCCCCGTCAGGATGTCGGCTCAGGAGCGCGTGAAGCGGCTGGAGGAGCTGCTGCTGGAGCAGAAGGAGGCCGGATGTCTGAGTGTGGAGGCGCTGCTGGACCTCCTGCTCTGCTTCTACACCGAGCTGACCCACTCCCCCCTCAAGAGGGAGAAACACGTCACAGACTTCCTGGAGTGGGGTAAGAGTCCCGGTCCAGGTCCCGATCCAGGTCCTGGTCATCAATGCTTTACTCTGTAAACCGCAGCGGGGGGCCGTCGGGTGCTCCGGGGGACACGGGGGTCCAGGGAGGGTCAGCTAGACTCTGGGGGACTATGATACGGATTTTGGGATGTCTTTAACTCTGTAATATTTAACCAGATGTGGTTCTTGAGGTGGTTCTGTTCGGTTCCTGGACCTTGGTGCTCCCTAAAGGTCCGGTTTTTAGTGGGACCATTTAAATCAGGGATGAGTCCTTAATGGGGGGCGTTAAAACCAGAAGGAAACTGCAGAAACAAAATCGCGGATTTCTTTGATCACATGTGAACTTCTGATAATACAGATATTTGTTTATTTCGCCCCAAAATTAAGAATGATCCAGCTGTTAATGAGACACCTGCTGTTTGTCCTCTGCTGACTTTCTATTGTCTCTCAGCAGGGACACTCACCTGGCTTTACTTGGGGGGGGGGGGGGGGGGCAGTCATAGCAGCCCCGTACATGTTCCTAGGATTTAGGACATTTCTAAGACTTTAGGACATTTCAAGGACGTTTCTAGACTTCTAGGATTTCAGGACGTTTCTAGACTTCTAGGACATTTCTCGGATTTTAGGAAATTTCTAAGATTTCAGGATGATTTTATGATTTTAGGACATCAGTGTCTCAGCTGTGTCCTCTGTCGGGGTGTGGGCGATCCTCCTCTGAATCTATTTTGATGCTGTTTTATGTCTCTGACACCTTAAGGAGACTAAAAGGACAAAAACATTTTATAGTCAATCACTTTATTTTTATTCTACATTAGAAAATGGTTTTGGGGGCCACCAGGCACCCCGTCAGGGTCCAGATTTGGTCCGCGGGCCATAAGTTGAGTATCACTACTGTAGAATAAGACATGTCCTCTGATGTCCTCGTGGTTCACTCTGTAGGTCACAGAAAAAATGGATTTTCCAACTTTTCAGGTTCTGAACTATTTTTGGTCGAAAGTTCTGAGGGATTCAACATCAGGTTCAGAACCAGAACAGACCGGCTCCATGTCGGGGTATTGATGGGGTGGACGGGTTTAGGGGCCGTGAGTGGTTTCAAGGACCTTTAGGAAGATTGAGGAATCCTTGAAAAGTCCTTGTGGAGATGAGGGCATCCTTGGGAACCTTGAGGGGTTCCAGGGTATTGACGGGTATCCTTCCTGATGCGATGTGGGGTTCTGTGGCGAGTCTGAGCTCAGTGGACGCTGTCCCACTTCAGTCCACAGTGTCCTGGTTCAGCCTGTCCCTTAAACATGGTCTGGCCTGGTTTGGTCTGGCCTGGTTTGGTCTGGCCTGGTTTCAGGTCCTTGTGAGTGCAGACGTTCCTGACTCACTGATCACAGACTGAAGCAGTCAGTTGATTGATTGATCGGTGTATTGATGACGGTGAATTTACAGAATCGGTGAGTTCTGACGATCATTTTCTGCATTGATCGATCTGCAGATTCTTTTCTTGATCAATAGTTGATAAACGTCTCTCAGAGTCCAACCGAACATTTGCAGATGTCTTTTAATGTGAGACGTCTTTACGTGTCCTCAGATGTCTTTCTCTGTCTCTGGTTGTCTCCAGTGGAAACCAGTAAAAGTGATGAACTGGTTTCTGATGAATCTCCAGCTGACAGTTTCAGTGCGTCTCACGCTGACCTACATTTACCCAGAAAGCAGTTTGCTATAAATAAACAATCAGAATCATTAAAACGAGGGACGGACCACACCAGATGTCATATTTCATAGGCTCATACATCACAACCAGGCGCGACCGATATCGCTTTTTCAGGGCCGATATGGATTATTAGTAATTAATGAATCAGATAACCGATATTTGGACCGAATATGCATTTACAATAAAAGGAAATATCTCTGTCAATATTTAGAATTTGGAAAATAACAAACTCCAACGTAAAACTTTTAACTTTTAGCATCAAACACAGCAAGTTCACCGCAACTTTTTTCATAAAGTCACGTGAAAATTTAAATCACTTTAATCGGCAAAATTGCAAATATTACTCCTAATAATTGGTCAGTCCAACAATCTGTCGCACGATAATATCGTCAGTTTTAGCAGTTACTGGATTTAAAATGAAATATCAGAATCAGCCAACATGCTGATTTCTTTCTTTCTTTCTTTCTTTCTTTTTTTAAAAAAAAAAATTATTTTAATTTTTTAGTGAACATATAGAAAACATCAACCCTAAGTTGAAGTATTCTATCTTATCAATACATCGATATCCATTATTGACCATATGAGTTGTTAAATATCGGTAAACATTCTACTGCTCCGTCTGTACCCAGAGTGGAGCGATCAATAACTGAACATATTGAATGTTTTTAGTCCCGAGGTGTAAAATTAAGCGATTTAAAAACAGTTTTGTTTCAGCTGCCATCACTCTGCTGAACAAGCTGAAGGAAAACTGCACGAGTTCATTCATGAGCCTGTATTTAGGAATTATTTATTCATAGTTTTTAGAATTTTTTTATTTAAGGTTTTATTTTTTAGTTTAGAGTTTTGATTAGTATTTATTACATATTTAACATTTTGATTAGCACTGGGGCACTTCATTGTTTTTGGGTTTTTTTCTTATCTTTTTATCTTCTTTTCATGTTTTTATGTTGTGTGTATATGTTGTCTGAAAACTGTGTTGAATGGATGTCTTTCACTTTATACTGCAAACCAAAACTACTGCCGGGTACAAGCAAAGTAACCTGAACCTGAACCTGAACCTGTATTTATGTTCTGAACGCTCCAGCTCCAGAAACAGAAAATAATAATGTGGCGGCAGATGTTTTAATGGTGGCGCGACGCCACAAATGAATAAATAAATGAGTGAGAACTCTGATATTGATCCTGTTTCTCATTGATCCTGTTCAGCTGCTTCATCAACACATCGAGATAATAACAGTGTGTCCTCCTGTCCTCTGTGTCCTCAGTGAAGCCGTTCACCACCAAAGTGAAGGACATGCGGCTGCACAGAGACGACTTCGAGATGCTGAAGGTGATTGGACGAGGAGCTTTTGGAGAGGTAGGACTTCCTGTTATTATAAACTAAATATAAAAGCTTGTTTACGTCCACTGTGTCCACTGTGAGTGTCAACATGTAGTACTCTGTAGTACTCTGACAGTACTCTGTAGTACTCTTTAGTACTGTGGTGTTTCGTACTGAGAAAGAACCTTTCTCCTTCCTGTGTTGTAACAGGAAGTTGTTCCAGTTAAATGTGGCTCTGCATTTCCTGTTTATAACACACAGCTTCCTGTATTCTTCCGCTGTGTTTCCCGCAGGAGCTCAGTCTTTTTTTTTTCTCCCGTTAACTTTATTGAAACAGATTATGGATTTTACTTATGTTATCATGCAATTTTAACCTCGAGGCGCAATATTACTTTTAAACATTATTATTAGACACTTTGTATTTTATTTTCAATAATTTGATGCTCTTGTTGTTGTATCTTTTTGCTACTGTACTTTCGGAGCAATCTGGCACAAGAACTTCTGTCAGGATTAATAAAGTTCTGTCTCATCTCATCTCATCTCAGTTCGGGTAACTTACCAGTGAGTTTTCAAGGAATAAAAAAAAAAGACTTGAACTTTTAGTTCGGCGCTCCGAGTCGGAGTAAAATTAACCTGCAGACACACGTGTACACACTGCTCTGTCTGTGCCCAGAGTACGCCCTGCTGCTCTGTCTGTGCCCAGAGTACGCCCTGCTGCTCTGTCTGTGCCCAGAGTACGCCCTGCTGCTCTGTCTGTGCCCAGAGTACGCCCTGCTGCTCTGTCTGTGCCCAGTGTGTTCTGCAGCTGATAATCAGTTATCAATCAGCTGTCATTCAGTTGATCAACTGTCTATCAGTTGATAAGCTGTCAATTAGGCGTAGGTCAGCTGTTGGTCAGTAATCAATCAGCTGTCAATTAGTCGATTAGTTGTCAACCAGCTGTCGATCAGTCGATCAGCTAACAATCAGCTATGGATCAGCTGTTGATCTGTCGATCAGCTGTCATCTGTCTGCAGCTCAGTCATGTGACTTATCTGCCGCTGTGCAGAGGATTGTGGGTTAAAAAAGCCACAAACTGTAAACATGCGCCCCGCTGCAGAACATCCTGGTATTTTTGGCGAGCTGTGTCCTGAGACAGACTGAATATTAATTTGCCATATTCACAGTCCGCTGATCGGAGAGAACACGATCACATGCTGACGCTGATCAATACGGTCACCTCAGTCTGCTCCTACAGTCTGTTTGTCTCCACGTCCTGTCAGTCATTAACATGTGTCCACATGTCTCCATGACCACACGTGTCCACCTCCGTGGACAGAAAACCGTCCCACTAAACTCTGTCTGTGTTACTTTTACTTTTTATTTTCTCAGATAATCGATAATAAACAATAATAATCGATAATAAACAATAATGATCGATAATAAACAGTTATCTTAATTTGAGTTGATCAGCTCTGAGGTCAGAAACTCAGACACATCGAATTAACGATCAGACTGAAAGTTAATTATTGATCTGCTTCACCCTCACACACACTTAGTGACATCATCACCGGGGAATTGTGGGTAATGAAGTTTATAAGGTTTAAATGTTTAGCGAGGACTCTGCTATTCAGTTTGATCAAACATTCACCAGCTCTGTGAGTGTGTGTGTTTGTTATTGTCTGTGTGTGTGTTTCAGTGTGTGTACATTGTCCACATACCAAAGTGTAGGTGTGTCGGAGCCACACCTGGCTGCAGCCTCAGGATATAAACACACACTCAGCGGCGTGTTACTGTACCTGTGAGGACCGCTGTCTCTCTGAGGCTCCGCCCGGTCCTCACATATACACAGAGACACACCAAACACTGAGATAAACACACACTCGGCCTGAGGACCAATCAGAGCTCAGCTGTGAGTTGGTACAGGTAGATGATCAGGTGTGGCTCACGCAGGTATAAAGTCTGACAGGTTACTCAGGAGGGGCGTCCCCTCAGCCAATCAGAGGTGAGCAGAGCACATACCTGCTGTAATCTTTAATAACCTGTTTGAACAGATGCACCTTCAACAAAACTCACTCTGACAAACACTTTAACACACAGTATCAAATATATATAATCTATAAACATCATATCACAAAACATAACATACATCTCTTTTTTAACTTAAAAAAGGAAATAACATATATATATATAATATGATATTCGTAATAAAAAGAGTCTGTGTGCGACAAGCTTTTAATTCTTTTCACATAAAATTGTTGCTCAGCAAAGATTGAAAATACAATCAAATTATTTATTTATCCTTTTGTAAGCATGGCAAAATGGCTTTATTTTTATTTTTATTTTTTAAAAACATAAAAAGAAGGTAATGTGCAAAAAAATGACCCTAGTACAAGAAAATTACCTGAAAATTTACCAAAACTAAAAACAATCAAAAAAGCAAATGTAAAACAAGAGAAATTACACAGTGATAAATTACTTGGAAAAAAAGTCCTAAAAATGATAATAATTCTGCAAAATAATTTAAATATATAATTGTGAATATAGTTAACTGGACATTTTTCTTTAATATTTTAAAAATGGTCTTCTACATCTACTCATCTTTTTTTTCTTGTCTTTTTGCGTCTCGTTTACTCTGCTGATAATCGACGGGGTTCTTCTTTTATACGTAACCATGGTAACCAGAGCGAGCCTCTAATAAAGACGGGCCTTTATTTTTTAAAATGTGGATCCACAGTGGGCTGGTTAAAGGGACCGGGTTTTAACGTGAAGTTTTTCGGTATGTGTACATATAAACGCACACATGTAATATACGTCTCGCTCGGTCTCAGGTTGCCGTGGTGAAGATGAAGCACACAGAGAGAGTCTACGCCATGAAGATCCTCAACAAGTGGGAGATGTTGAAGAGGGCCGAGGTGAGTTCAGACCTCGGGCTCAGCTGTGATCCGCTCTGGTCCAGGTCCGGTCCGTGATTTGATCTGGATGTTAGCGTGTTGTTTCTGACATGTGAACGTGTCCTGTGTACAGACGGCGTGTTTCAGAGAAGAGCGAGACGTTCTGGTGAAAGGAGACAGTCAGTGGATCACGACTCTGCACTACGCTTTCCAGGACGACAACTACCTGGTCAGTTATACTACTACTACTACTGCTGCTGCTACTACTGTTACTACTGCACTACTGCCACTACTACTACTACTACTGCTGCTGCTACTACTGTTACTACTGCCACTACTGCCACTACTACTACTACTACTGCTGCTGCTACTACTGTTACTACTGCGACTACTGCCACTACTACTACTACTACTGCTGCTGCTACTACTGTTACTACTGCGACTACTGCCACTACTACTACTACTACTGCTGCTGCTACTACTGTTACTACTGCGACTACTGCCACTACTACTACTACTACTACTACTACTGCTGCTGCTACTACTGTTACTACTGCGCACTACTGCGACTACTGCACTACTACTACTACTACTGCTGCTGCTACTACTGTTACTACTGTTACTACTGCCACTACTGCCACTACTACTACTGCTGCTGCTACTACTGTTACTACTGCGACTACTGCCACTACTACTACTACTACTGCTGCTGCTACTACTGTTACTACTGCGACTACTGCCACTACTACTACTACTACTACTGCTGCTGCTACTACTGTTACTACTGCCACTACTGCCACTACTACTACTACTACTGCTGCTGCTACTACTACTGTTACTACTGCGACTACTGCCACTACTACTACTACTACTACTACTACTACTACTACTACTACTACTGCTGCTGCTACTACTACTGTTACTACTGCGACTACTGCCACTACTACTACTACTACTACTGCTGCTGCTACTTCTGTTACTACTGCCACTACTGCCACTACTACTACTACTACTACTACTACTACTACTACTGCTGCTGCTACTACTACTGTTACTACTGCCACTACTGCCACTACTACTACTACTGCTGCTGCTACTACTACTGTTACTACTGCGACTACTGCCACTACTACTACTACTACTACTACTACTACTACTGCTGCTGCTACTACTCTACTGTTACTACTGCGACTACTGCCACTACTACTACTACTACTGCTGCTGCTACTACTGTTACTACTGCCACTACTACTGCCACTACTACTACTACTGCTGCTGCTACTACTACTGTTACTACTGCGACCACTGCCACTACTACTACTACTGCTTCTGCTACTACTGTTACTACTGCGACTACTGCCACTACTACTACTACTGTTACTACTGCGACTACTGCCACTACTACTACTACTGCTGCTGCTGCTACTTCTGTTACTACTGCCACTACTGCCACTACTACTACTACTGCTTCTGCTACTACTGTTACTACTGCCACTACTGCCACTACTACTACTACTGCTGCTGCTACTACTGTTACTACTGCCACTACTGCTACTACTGCTACTGCTACTACTGTTACTACTGCCACTACTGCCACTACTACTACTACTGCTGCTGCTACTACTGTTACTACTGCCACTACTGCCACTACTACTACTACTACTGCTTCTGCTACTACTACTGTTACTACTGCGACCACTGCCACTACTACTACTACTGCTACTGCTACTACTACTACTACTGCGACTACTGCCACTACTACTACTAACTACTACTACTGCTGCTGCTACTACTGTTACTACTGCGACTACTGCCACTACTACTACTACTACTGCTGCTGCTACTTCTGTTACTACTGCCACTACTGCCACTACTACTACTAACTACTGCTTCTGCTACTACTGTTACTACTGCCACTACTGCCACTACTACTACTACTGCTGCTGCTACTACTGCTACTACTGCCACTACTGCTGCTGCTACTACTGTTACTACTGCCACTACTGCTACTACTGCTACTACCAGTAGTAACAGTAGAAACAGTAGTAACAGTAGTAGCAGCAGCACTACTGCCACTACTGCTACAACTGCTACTGTTACTACTGCCACTACTGCTGCTGCTACTACTGTTACTACTGCCACTAACTGCTACTACTGTTACTACTGCCACTACTGCTGCTGCTACTACTGTTACTACTGCCACTACTGCTACTACTGCTACTGCTACTACTGTTACTACTGCCACTACTGCCACTACTGCTACTACTGCTACTGCTACTACTGTTACTACTGCCACTACTGCTACTGCTACTACTGTTACTACTGCTAGTACTGCCACTACTGCTACTACTGCTACTGCTACTACTGTTACTACTGCCACTACTGCCACTACTGCTACTACTACTGCTGCTGCTACTACTGTTACTACTGCCACTGCTGCTACTACTACTACTGCTTACTGCTACTACTACTGTTACTACTGCGACTACTGCCACTACTACTACTACCACTACTACTGCTGCTGCTACTACTGTTACTACTGCGACTACTGCCACTACTACTACTACTACTACTACTGCTGCTGCTACTACTGTTACTACTGCCACTACTGCTACAACTGCTACTGCTACTACTGTTACTACTGCCACTACTGCCACTACTGCTACTGCTACTACTGCTACTACTGCCACTACTGCTGCTGCTACTGCTGTTACTACTGCCACTACTGCTACTACTACTGCTACTGCTACTACTGTTACTACTGCCACTACTGCTACTACTACTGCTACTGCTACTACTGTTACTACTGCTAGTACTGCCACTACTGCTACTACTGCTACTGCTACTACTGTTACTACTGCCACTACTGCCACTACTACTACTACTACTACTGCTGCTGCTACTACTGTTACTACTACTGCCACTACTGCCACTACTACTAACTACTACTACTACTACTACTACTGCTGCTGCTACTACTGTTACTACTGCGACTACTGCCACTACTACTACTACTACTACTGCTGCTGCTACTACTGTTACTACTGCCACTACTGCCACTACTACTACTACTGCTTCTGCTAGTACTGCCACTACTGCTACTGCTACTACTGTTACTACTGCTAGTACTGCCACTACTGCTACTACTGCTACTGCTACTACTGTTACTACTGCTACTACTACTACTACTGCTACTACTGCCACTACTGCTGCTGCTACTACTGTTACTACTGCCACTACTGCTACTACTGTTACTACTACTTTGCCACTACTGCCACTAACTACTACTACTACTACTACTACTACTACTACTACTACTACTGCTGCTGCTACTACTGTACTACTGCGACTACTGCCACTACTACTACTACTACTACTACTGCTGCTGCTACTACTGTTACTACTGCCACTACTGCCACTACTACTACTACTGCTTCTGCTACTACTGCTAGTACTGCCACTACTGCTACTGCTACTACTGTTACTACTGCTAGTACTGCCACTACTGCTACTGCTACTACTGTTACTACTGCTACTACTACTACTGCTACTACTGCCACTACTGCTGCTGCTACTACTGTTACTACTGCCACTACTGCTACTACTGCTACTGCTACTACTGTTACTACTGCCACTACTGCCACTACTGCTACTACTGCTACTGCTACTACTGTTACTACTGCTACTACTACTACTGCTACTACTGCTACTGCTACTACTGCTACTGCTACTGCTACTGTTACTACTGTTACTACTGCTACTACTGTTACTACTGTTACTACTGCTACTACTGCTACTACTGCTACTGCTACTACTGTTACTACTGCTAGTACTGCCACTACTGCTGCTACTGCTACTACTGCTACTACTACTACTACTGCTACTACTGCTTCACTGTTACTACTGCTACTACTGTTACTAACTGCTACTACTGTTAGTAGTGTTACTACTGTTACTGCTGCTACCACTGCTACTACTACAACTAGTTTTCTACCACTACTGTTACTACTACTACTGATGATAATGAAGATGATGATGATGATGACAGTAACAGTGTGTATACGACTGCAGTACTTGGTGATGGATTACTACGTGGGCGGGGACCTGCTGACTCTGCTCAGTAAGTTTGAGGACCGTCTCCCAGAGGACATGTCCAAGTTTTACGTGGCCGAGATGGTGCTCGCCATCCACTCCATCCACCAGCAGCACTACATCCACAGGTACTGGTTTCACTGGTCACACAGGCCACACTGGTTATACAGGTTATACTGGTCACAGAGGCCACACTGGTTATACTGGTTATATTGGTCACACTGGTTATACTGGTTATACTGGTCACAGAGGCCACACTGGTTATACTGGTTATACTGGTCACACAGGCCACACTGGTTATACTGGTTATACTGGTCACAGAGGCCACGCTGGTTATACTGGTTATACTGGTCACAGAGGCCACACTGGTTATACTGGTTATACTGGTCACAGAGGCCACACTGGTTATACTGGTTATACTGGTCACAGAGGCCACACTGGTTATACTGGTTATACTGGTCACAGAGGCCACACTGGTTATATACTGGTTATACTGGTCACAGAGGCCACACTGGTTATACTGGTTATACTCATTAATCTGGTCACACTCCTGATACTGGTCACATTGGTTTCACTGGTCACACTGGTTATACTGGTTACACTGGTTATACTGGTTACACTGGTTAAATGTGATGCAGCAGTCACATGATGTGTGTGTGTGTGTGTGTGTGTGTGTGTGGTGTGTGTGTGTGTGTGTGTGTGTGTGTGTGTGTCAGAGGAAGTGGGCTCTTCCTGGCAGCAGTGTCCTCTGGGAAATGTAGTTATGTCCTGTCCAGCTCAGCCTCCACCTTCCTTCCTGTGCAGAGACACAAACTGGGCCCCGTTCCATTCCAGTTAGCCCCAGTCTGTCACACCTCAGACCAGCTGATTACTGGTTATTCAAAGTGTTTCAGTGGTTATTTAATGTGTTTTACTGGTTATTTAAGGTGTTTTTCTTTTCCACAGAGACATTAAACCAGATAACGTGTTGCTGGATGTTAACGGTCACATCCGCCTGGCGGACTTTGGATCATGTCTCCGAATGATGGAGGACGGCACGGTAACACAAACACTCACACAGTCAGCTGGGGCTGGGCGATATGGAAAAAAGTCTTATTATGATAATTTTTATTCATAATCAGTCGATAACGATATATATCACGATATCCATCAAATCACTATTTCTGTCGAGCTTAAAGGTTCCCTTTGACTCCTAACTGAGATGTGAAGATATCATCAGGTTTGGTTTAAATATTTATTTTCTGTCAGACATTGACATTTTTAGTGGTTTGTTTTTTGTCCTCATAGTTCACTGACACAGTGTCATGTGACCATGGTGTGTTGGAGTGTAATAAACATATGATTTATTATTATTTATTCAACTTTCCAGCATTATATAAAAATGAAAAGCTCCATCTGAAACAAACTTCAGGTAAATTGAAGCACATTGTGCTGATAAATAGTCCAACCTCTCCTGACTGCAGGACTCTGACTTCAGCTTCTGTCAAACTTCTGTGCTGTTAATCATTTTACTCAGGAATTAAAAACTTTTGAGCCGGCCTACTTTCCTATAGCTGCCGACAGCCTGCCAACATTCACAGTTAGAGAAAGGCTGAAAATAAGCTCATGTGCTTGTGGCCCCGGGCCCCCAAAACATTACATCTGCCCCTGGTAATAATAATGAGAGCTCAGCGCGAGCGGCCGGATGAGACACGGAGCGATGCGTCCTGCTGTTTCTAAATAATTCATCCAAAGTCTGATTAAAGCTGCAACTAACACAAGTCGTCTGTAGAGTCTAAAGAAGTCACTTTCACCTCTGCAGATGTGTCTGTTTCAGTGCTGTGGCTGTCAAACACTCAGCTGTTTCTACAGTCAAAGTCCTTCACTGTATTTGGTTCTCCGCGGCGCTATTCTTATTATCATTGGCTGTTCGTGTTGTTTGTCAAAACATGGCTGGAATGCGTTCAATCGACATATCGACTACGTCTCATAGTTCAATCGAGGAAAAGTTATATAACGATTGATATCGTTATCGTTTTATCGCCCAGCTCTACAGTCAGCACGTTGAGTTTGTAGTTTCTGTTTGAACCAGCTTTCAGAGCCAGCTGGTTTAACTGGACGGTGAACTGGTCTGCAGGTGCAGTCCTCGGTGGCGGTGGGCACTCCAGACTACATCTCCCCAGAGATCCTGCAGGCGATGGAGGACGGGATGGGCCGCTATGGGCCGGAGTGCGACTGGTGGTCTCTGGGTGTCTGCATGTACGAGATGCTGTACGGAGAGACGCCATTCTACGCCGAGTCGCTGGTGGAAACGTACGGCAAGATCATGAACCACGAGGTGAGGAACTTGCATTTTTAATCGTACCAATCATTCTGTATTATAAAGAAACGTCGGCCATTTGTAACAAATCAAACAGAATCCGGTGATTTATGACATTAAGCATTGACCTCTGACCTCTGACCTCTGACTCCGCTGTCTAATGCAGTGAGTCGGCACGGCTGCCACTGACTCAATATGGCGGCTGCGTTGACGCATCGTTCTAATAAACAGCAGCGGCGAAGGCGGCGTTCACGTACAAATGTCTATGCTTTACTAAGGTGTGATGTCATCGTGTGTAACGTGTGATGTCATCAGGTCTAAGTTGTGATGTCTTCTTCTGTGGTATCTGGCTGTGACGGACCACAGAGACATGTTGGACTCTGTAAGGACAGGTCTCCATAGTAAACAGGGATCTGAGTTCTGATTAAAGACTTGTCGTTTTGTCATGTCATCGGTGCGTCCTGTCAGACTCGTCGAGATGAGGACAGGCGGAGCTGCTTCCTGTCTCGGCTCCGCGGCTGTTTCCAGGTTACCGGCTCGTCTCCAGACTCCCGTCCCGCTTCCTCTTTTCTAAATCAGAGCTGGTCTCAGCGGACGGACGCCGGCGCTCTCATTATCTCTGTGCGTCCTCTTTACACTGTCTGTCCTTGCTGCCTGTCTCCAGGAGCGCTTCCAGTTCCCGTCCCACGTGACCGATGTTTCCGAGGACGCCAAGGACCTGATCCAGCGCCTGCTGTGCTCACGGGAGCGCCGCCTCGGCCTCAACGGGATCTCCGACTTCAAGAGCCACCCGTTTTTCAGCGGCATCGACTGGGACAACATCCGGTCCACTGAGGCGCCCTACATCCCCGACGTGTCCTCGCCCACAGACACGTCCAACTTCGACGTGGATGACGACGTCCTCAAGAACCCGGTGAGGACAGACACCACAGAGTCCCTCAGGTCCTGACGGGAGTCTCTCAGGTCCTGACAGGAGTCTCTCAGGTCCTGACTGGAGTCCCTCAGGTCCTGATGTGTGTCCTTCAGGTCCAGGACAGACAAAAAAACATAAAAACATTCTTAAAATTCACAGTTAGTTATTTTTAATTATTTTTCAGAGTCTTGTTTGCCCTTTTAAAATTTCTTTTTCTCTTTTAAAAAAACAAAACAACTTTTTGGTATTATTATATATATATATATATAATTATTATTTATGTATTTTTTAAAAAACTTTTTACTAACTCTTTGATCATCATTTTTTGTTGCTCATGGGTTTCTTCCCCATAAAAAAAAAAAAAAAAGCCAGTTTGCTCGGGTTAATGTCCTCTGTCCCTGCGTCCAGTCTGACCAGTCCGTCTCTCATGCAGGACATCAGCCCTCCGATGTCTCACACTGGGTTCACTGGGCAGCACCTCCCCTTCGTCGGCTTCACCTACACCACCGACAGCTGCTTCTCCGACCGCGGCTCGCTGAGCCGACCGGAGCTGCTCGGAGTCCGCCAGGAGGGGGAGGGGCAGGAGGGAGGAGGAGGAGGAGGGGGGCAGGAGGTGGAGGCCTTCGAGAGGAGGATCCGCCGCCTGGAGCAGGAGAAACAGGAGCTGAACCGCAACTGCAGGGTGAGACACACTCAGTTACTTCAACATGCTGTGAAATACTTTGAAATACTTTAAAATAGTTAGATTTTAAGTAATACTGATGCTCTACCTTATTGGTATTGATTGATGCAGTACTTATGCCATATTGATGCAGTACTGAAGCAATACTGGTGCTGCACTTTGTTAGTACTGAAGCAGTATTGATGCTGTACTGATGCTGTACTTTGTTAGTATTGATGCAGTACTCTGTGTGTAGTACTGACGCAGTATTAATGCAGCACAGATGTAATACTGGTGCTGTACTTTGTTAGTACTAACGCAGTACTCTGTGTGTAGAGTCGACTCAGGCGTTGGCAGCTCCTCGAGGAGGAACTCTGAGTCGAGACAAAGAGATCAAGAAGCTGAACGAAGAGATCGAGCGTCTCAAGAAGAAGCTGGCAGGTCAGTGTCCTGTGTGTCCTCTCTCTGTGTCTCCTCTCTCTGTGTCTCCTCTCTCTGTGTCCCTCTCTCTGTGTCCTCTCTGTGTCTCCTCTCTCTGTGTCCTCTCTCTGTGTCTCCTCTCTCTCTCTCTGTGTCTCCTCTCTCTCCTCTCTCTGTGTCTCCTCTCTCTGTGTCCTCTCTCTGTGTCTCCTCTCTCTCTCTCTCTGTGTCTCCTCTCTCTGTCTCCTCTCTCTGTCTCCTCTCTCTGTGTCTCCTCTCTCTGTCCCTCTCTCTGTGTCTCCTCTCTCTCTCTGTGTCTCCTCTCTCTGTGTCTCCTCTCTCTGTCTCCTCTCTCTGTGTCCTCTCTCTGTCTCCTCTCTCTGTGTCTCCTCTCTCTGTGTCCTCTCTCTGTGTCTCCTCTCTCTGTGTCTCCTCTCTCTGTCTCCTCTCTCTGTGTCTCCTCTCTCTGTGTCCTCTCTCTGTGTCTCCTCTCTCTCTCTCTGTGTCATCTCTCTCTGTGTCTCCTCTCTCTGTGTCCCCTCTCTCTGTGTCTCCTCTCTCTGTCTCCTCTCTCTGTGTCTCCTCTCTCTGTGTCCTCTCTCTGTGTCTCCTCTCTCTCTCTCTGTGTCATCTCTCTCTGTGTCCCTCTCTCTCTGTGTCCCCTCTCTCTGTGTCTCCTCTCTCTGTGTCTCCTCTCTCTGTGTCTCCTCTCTCTGTGTCTCCTCTCTGTGTCCTCTCTCTGTGTCTCTCTCTCTGTGTCTCCTCTCTCTGTGTCTCCTCTCTCTCTCTGTGTCTCCTCTCTCTGTGTCTCCTCTCTCTGTGTCTCCTCTCTCTGTGTCCTCTCTCTCTCTCTCTCTGTCTCCTCTCTCTGTGTCTCCTCTCTCTGTGTCTCTCTCTCTGTGTCTCCTCTCTCTCTGTGTCTCCTCTCTCTCTCTGTGTCTCCTCTCTCTGTGTCTCCTCTCTCTGTCTCTCTCTCTCTGTGTCTCCTCTCTCTGTGTCTCCTCTCTCTGTGTCTCCTCTCTCTGTGTCCTCTCTCTGTGTCTCCTCTCTCTGTCTCCTCTCTCTGTCTCCTCTCTCTGTGTCTCCTCTCTCTGTGTCCTCTCTCTGTGTCTCCTCTCTCTCTCTCTGTGTCATCTCTCTCTGTGTCCTCTCTCTGTGTCTCCTCTCTCTCTCTCTGTGTCATCTCTCTCTGTGTCTCCTCTCTCTGTTTCTCCTCTCTCTGTGTCTCCTCTCTCTGTGTCCTCTCTCTCTGTGTCTCCTCTCTCTCTCTCTGTGTCATCTCTCTCTGTGTCTCCTCTCTCTGTTTCTCCTCTCTCTGTGTCCCCTCTCTCTGTGTCATCTCTCTCTGTGTCTCCCTCTCTGTGTCCTCTCTGTGTCATCTCTCTGTGTCCCTCCTCTCTCTGTGTCCCCTCTCTGTGTCCCCTCTCTCGTCCTCTCTCTGTGTCTCCTCTCTCTGTGTCTCCTCTCTCTGTGACGGGGTTCATACGGTCATTAAAAACCTGAAAAGTCTTGATAGAAATGAACCCTGTCATTTTACTGTAGTAAAGTGATGCAGATGTAATACCAGTTGCAGTAGCAGTACTTTCAGAAGTAGTGGTTTGAGTACCAGCAGCAGTATCGTGGTCTCTGATTGGCTGTGAGTAAGCCCCGCCCCTGTGCTGCGGCAGACTCTGATAGGCTGGAGCACCAGCTGGAAGAGGCGGTCACACTGCGACAGGACTACGAGAGCTCCGCCTCCAAACTGAAGACGGTGGAGAGACAGGTGAAGACGCTGAGACAGGAGAAGGACGACGTCCACAAGGTATTTAAACCGATCCCAGAGCGTGTGAGTCATGTCCCCAGTATGCACTCCCCAGTCTGACCAGTATATGTCCCCCCCGTGTGAGCAGCAGCTGGCCGACTCCCTGGAGCGTCTGAGGAGTCAGACGAAGGAGCTGAAGGAGGCGCACTCTCAGAGGAAGGTGGCGCTGCAGGAGTTCTCCGAGCTGTCCGAGAGGATGGCCGACCTGCGCTCGTCCAAACAGCGTCTGTCCCGCCAGCTGAGGGACAAAGAGGAGGAGATGGACGCCCTGCTGCAGAAGATGGACACCATGAGGCAGGACATCCGAAAGACCGAGAAGAACCGCAAGGAGGTGAGACAGGTTGTCCTATATTATGAGAAGGTGAGACAGGTTGTCCCTTTATAAGAGGAGGTGAGACTGGCTGTCCTTTGATAGGAGGAGGTGAGACAGGTTGTCCCTTTATAAGAGGAGGTGAGACCGGCTGTCCTTTGATAGGAGGAGGTGAGACAGGTTGTCCTTTAAACTGTGAGATTATGTTGAAAGCTCATGAAGAATAATTTTGAGTGTTCAGTGTAAAAATGCCTGAAACACCAAAATAAACACATTAAAAGTCTAAAAAGGAATAAAAAATAATCACTGAAAATCAAAAATAAAAAAAAAATAATTATTCATCAGAATAATAATAATAATAATCAAAATTGATAAATTAAAATAAATATTAATCAATAATAAATTAATTTATAATAAAAAATATTATCCATTTTAACGTCAGATTTGTTTTGTTATAAAATGATTAAATAAATAATAACTCGCAGCTGTAGTTCCTCTGTTGACCACCAGAGGACGACGGACTTCAGCACATGTTAACATGTCAGCAGGAACACGGCTGTTCTCGTGTTTCAAGCCTCTGGGACCCAAATCACTTCAGACTTTCTCGTTATGAAATTCAGGGTCTTACATGCAAAATAAAAAGCATCAAACATGATCGGACATCATACAATCATCAGTACAATAGAAATAACTGTATCTTGTAACTTAACTGCTGAAAAATACAGGAAGCAGGGCAGACCTTCAGAATAAAAGTCTCTTCTGTGTTTGTCAGCTGGAGGCTCAGCTGGACGAAGCGAAGGCGGAGGCTTCGAAGGAGAGGAAGCTGAGGGAGCACAGTGAGGTTTACTCCAAACAGCTGGAGACAGAGCTGCAGAGCCTGAAGGTCAGAGGTCACTGACACACACACACACACACACACACACACACACACACACAGCTGTTCCTGTACCTGTGAGGACCCTCTTTGACATGTTGTCCCCTCTGAGCCCGGCGCTGATCCGAAATGTTTTTCTGATCAGTTTGTATTATTTTTTTGTATGATCCGTCCTGCTTTTTCTTTCGTAAGATTTTTTATTATATTTTTATTTAAAACTTATTGTTGTATTTTAAAGAAAGATTGTTGATTTGTCACTCTTCTGTTTTTTAATTTTATTTTATTTTCTAAAATTGTGATCTTTTAAAATCAAATGTCGTTTTTTTTCTTTGAACATTTTTGACGATTTTTAAAGAAAACATACCCTCTAAACACACTTACACAAGTAAATTTACATAATCTAAATCTACATACATTCTCTGAAACAACCATCAAAACGCCTGTGGGTTCTTTTTCAATGCTGCATTTCTGTACAACTTTTTGTCGATTTTAAAAATAAAAAGTTAGGCAAATGATTCTTTCTCCAAAACATTTTGGTGATTTTTGAAGAAAAAATGTCTTTTTCTTTTAAATTTTTTGTCGCTTTTTTCCCTTTAATTTTAATTTTAATTTTAATTTTAATTTTTTTTGGTGATTTTTGAAAGAAAAAAATCTTCTTTTTTAATCTTTGTCTTTTTTCTTTTAGTTTTGTGATTTTTAAAGAACAATTGTGGCCATTTTTTTTCCTTTTAAACTTTTTGGCGATTTTCTAAGAAACAATGCCTCCCAAACACGCGAGCCCAGGGTTTTAGGAAGCATGTTGAAACAAAATTCAAAGACTCCAAAATCTTTCCAGGTTTTTCATGGCCTCTCAGACTGGATTACTCTGGAAAAGGCGACCAACCCGATAATCTGTAAATAAAATAAAACATGTTAAAGAGGAAAAAGTAGAAATGACTTCAAAATAATAATTTTCACTGAGTTCATCTGCTGAAACATCACTGATATCATAAACCTCAGTAACCTAAAGGGGGCGTGGTGGTTCTGGTCTTAGTCTCAGCAGGGTCGGGGAGCAGCAGCTGGGGGGGCGGAGTCTCAGCAGGAGCTGTCCCGCCTGAAGGCGGAGCTTGATAAGAAGGTCCTGTTCTACGAGGAGGAGCTGCTGAGGAGAGACTCCACCCACTCCTCCGAGATCAAGAACCTCCGCAAAGACCTGCAGGAGTCCGAGGGGGCGCAGCTCACCGCCAACAAGGAGCTGTTGCAGCTCCGAGACAAGCTGGACAAGGCCAAGAGGGACAGGTGAGTCCAGGTCCAACAAGAGGGCCTGGTGAGTCCAGAAGCAGGTCAGAAAACAGGGACTGATGAGTCCAGAACAAGAGGGACAGGTGAGTCCAGAACCAGGTCAGACAACAGTGACATGAGAGTCAAGAACAAGAGGGACAGGTGAGTCCAGAGCAAGAGGGACAGGTGAGTCCAGAACAAGAGGGACAGGTGAGTCCAGAACCAGGTCAGACAAGAGGGACAGATGAGTCCTGAACCATGTTCAACAAGAGGGACAGGCAAGTCCTGAACCTGGTCTTGTTCTTGTCCCTGCAGACAAACAGAGATGGATGAAGCTGTTGCTGCTCTGAAGGAGAAATCTGAACGAGAGAAAAACATGCTGACAGAAGAAAACCGCAAACTGACAGCTGAAACTGACAAGGTGACAAAGTCCTGAACTACTTAAGTCCTGTAGTCCTGTAGTACTGTATTACTGCCGTATGACAGATCAGTATCAGTAACAGTGCTTTTCTCTCAGCTGTGTTCGTTTGTGGACAAACTGACGGCTCAGAATCGTCAGCTGGAGGACGAGCTGCAGGATCTGTCATCCAAGAAGGAGAGTGTCGCTCACTGGGAGGCTCAGATTGCCGAAATCATCCAGTGGTGAGTCCCACCTGCAGGGGCCGCTCTGTGTGCAACATTCAATTTAATTTGATCTATTAAGCCCATTATCACAAATCACAGTTTACCTCAGAGGGCTTTACAGCATAAGACATCCTTCTGTCCGTAGACCCTCAGAGCAACGAAGAAAAAAGCATGTCTGAGCCAGCCCTAACTATAAGATTTATTAAAAAGAAGTCTTAAAACTACTCTTACATGTGTGTAATGTGTGTGTAATGTGTGTGTAACGTGTGTGTAACGTGTGTGTAACGTGTGTGTAATGTGTGTGTCTATGGTTTCAGGGTCAGTGATGAGAAGGACGCTCGTGGTTACCTTCAGGCTCTGGCCACTAAGATGACGGAGGAACTGGAAACTCTGCGCAGCTCGAGTCTGGGAACACGACCTCTGGTAACACACACACAGAACCCGTCCTCCTGTGTCTGTCAGTAGTACTTCCTGTGTCAGTAGTACTTCCCGTGTCTGTCAATAGTACTACCTGTGTCATTCAGTAGTACATCTTGTGTCAGTAGTTGTTGTTGATTTGTTTCACTCTGCGTCTCAGCCTGAGTCAGGAGTGGCCACGCCTCCTAAGAAGCCCTGGCCTCCTATTGGTGGAGACCGCAGGGTGAGTGTGTCAGTCACTGCTTCCAACCAATCAGGATTCACTCAACCTTGCTATGGGCGGGGCCGACAATGCATGCATGGCTATTGGCTAGTGTGTCTGTCATAAAGGGTTTCAAGGATTTCCATGGTGCTTGAAGAACTTGCGGTTTTCTGAAAACAACAGTGAAGACTTTAAGGCTCCTTGAAAGATGTTAGTGTCATACAGGGGCCTCAGAGTCATTGAGGAAGTTCCAGGGGTCCTGGAGAACTGCAGTGGTCCTGCAAGGTCTGAACAGTGGATTATGGGAGTCCTTCATGTACCTTTAGTTTGGGTCCCAGTTGTCCTTAAGGGGTATGCAGTAGCTCTTGAGGGGGTCCCAGGAGTCCTTAAGGCAGTGATACTCAACTTAAGGCCTGTGGGCCAAATTTGGCCCCTGATAGGATGGAGGCCCCCCCTACAATAAAAATAAAGTGATGGACACTGTGAAATGTTTTTGTACTTTTAATCTCCATAAGGTGTCAGAGTGAATAAAACAGCATCAAAACAGAGCTTGTTGTTTAAAAAAAAGAGCCAGTGGAGGATCCCCCAAACCCCCGACAGAGGTCCTAGATAAGACACTAATGTCCTAAAATCCTAGAAATGTACTAAAATCCTAAAGACATACTAAAATTTAAAAAAAGTTCTAAAATCCTAGAAACCTCTTAAAATCCTAGAAATGTCCCAAAATCCTGCAAATGTCCTAAAATCAGAGAAATGTCCTTGAATTGTAGAAATGTCCTAAAATCCTAGAAACGTGTGGGGCTGCTGTCACTGGCCCCTGGTCTCCCGTTATTTTGTAAAAGTGGCCCCCAAACAAAACAAGATCTTCTTTTGGGGGTCCCAGCAGATTTTAGGGGGTCCCGGTTGTCCTTGAGGGGTCTGAACTGGGTGGAGCTCTGAGACCAGGTTTTCCAGTCCAAGGTAGGGTTAGTGTCACATGATGATGTTGTGTGATGATGTCATATCACCCATCAACCAACTCAGTGACATCATCGATCGGGAGGTCACATGGGGTCAGGTGTCAGGGTCAAATGGCGCTGTGTGCGTGGGCTGCTCTGATTGGCTGACCGCTCTATCTGTTACCACCAATCAGGGGAAAGTTCAGGTGCTTCCAGACACCTGAGAGCGCTGTGGTCCACCTGTGGCCTCATCAGACAGGAAGTGTCGATCAGAAGCTGATTCATTTAATCAATTAATGATAATATATCAATAATAGCAATGATTGGATCAATCACTTCTTGTAGGCAGTGGTTACTGTGGTGGTACTATGGGATGTCCTGATCAAGTTCTTTTGCCCCGGTCCGAGTCATCTGATATTGATTATCTGCTGATACTGAGTCCAGATCCGACCCTTGTGTTTACCTGGATAATCCAGCTGCACACTTTAGATACTTTAAAGTTATTCACATCAATCCAGTGTTTAACAGCTGTGCCAGGCAATGCAAGAAAAATGTCTGTGTTCAAACACTTCCTTCAGGATTTTCTTTTAATTTTTGCAAAATAACAGTACAAATATTTTTATATGGCTCCTATCACATTTCCACTTAGTGTAGCATTTTTAATGTAAAACCACAAAGTAAAAAAAAAATTCACAATTCCACTTAGTGAAGCATTTCTTAAAATATCAAAGAAAAATATTTTCACAATTCCACTTAGTGCAACACTTTATTCCAATAAAAAGTAAACAAAGTAAAATGTGTCAATAAAAACTGCTCATAGATCCATTCAGTGAACGCTATAAATGAGTCTTATAATCAAACTGTTTTAGCTGAACTTCAACATTCCCAGTCACAACAAATAAAAATCTCTCACAGATAAGCTTTTTTTTAATAGAATTATAGTAGAACTAATTTGCCAAATGAAAACAACAGAAATTTCACTCCTTGGTGCAGCAGCTTCAGCTGAACATGGAAAAAAAAAATCAGTTTCTACTTATTTCAATATGACCTGAATCACGTTTGTTTACCACGCCTGTGTGATGTAAACAAAGGATCAAAGTAACCGATTCCCAGCAGTTCCCAAAAACATGTTTTGATCAGGCTGAAATTGATACTTTGGATTCGACCAGGACATCCCTAGTTGCTATGGTTACACACTCGTTGCCTGGAAGCACATTAATGATTGGTGATGTTGCCGGGTGGAGCGGGTGGTATCTGCTGCGGGTGGAGCTCTGCTGCGGGTCCAGCTCTGCTGCGGGTGGAGCTCTGCTGCGGGTCCAGCTCTGTTGCGGGTGGAGCTCTGCTGCAGGTGGAGCTCTGCTGCGGGTGGAGCGGGTGGTATCTGCTGCGGGTGGAGCTCTGCTGCGGGTCCAGCTCTGCTGCGGGTGGAGCTCTGCTGCGGGTCCAGCTCTGTTGCGGGTGGAGCTCTGCTGCAGGTGGAGCTCTGCTGCGGGTGGAGCGGGTGGTATCTGCTGCGGGTGGAGCTCTGCTGCGGGTCCAGCTCTGCTGCGGGTGGAGCTCTGCTGCGGGTCCAGCTCTGCTGCGGGTGGAGCTCTGTTGCGGGTGGAGCTCTGCTGCAGGCGGAGCTCTGCTGCGGGTCCAGCTCTGCTGCGGGTCCAGCTCTGCTGCGGGTGGAGCGGGTGGTATCTGCTGCAGGTGGAGCTCTGATTTTGACCAGCCGTCCCCTCTCCCCCTCAGGACCCCCTGTGGAAGGTGCGGCGCAGTCAGAAGTTGGACATGTCAGCGCGTCTAGAGCTGCAGTCGGCGCTGGACGCTGAGATCAGAGCCAAACAGCTGGTTCACGACGAGCTGCGCAGAGTCAAGGCCGCCAACATCAGCCTGGAGAGGTCAGAGGTCACACACCTGCTCACCTGTTTGTCTCTCTGTCTCACCTGTCTCTCTCTCTGCCTCACCTGTCTGTCTCTCTGTCTGTCTGCAGTAAGCTGAAGGAGTCTGAGGAGAGGAGTCGAGAGATGGGGGAGCAGATGAAGAGTCTGAAGAGGGAGATGGAGGACAGTCGCTCCCGCTCTGATAAAGGTGAGTCCCTCAGAGTTCAGTCCACCTGTCCCTGTCCCCTCAGGTGAATCTCTCCTGATGTGTTAATATGATGAGTGGCACATAATAATATATTATAATAATAATAATAATGATACCTGTCCTAGAGTGTCCTCCATGTTTCACATCTGTCCCAACTACAACAGCTCAATTAAATGAACTTCACATTTAGTATTTTTCTAGGATTTGTAGGACATTTCTAATATTTTAGGACAATTCTTTCACAATGTTTCTAGAATTTTAGGACTTTTTGGGACATATCTCATAATTTAGGACATTTCCATTTTCCCTCTTTTTTTGATGTTATGAACTCCTGAAGCTGCTTGATAAGGAGTTGATGATTTCAATCATCATCGTTGGAGCGGGGACAGATGTCAAACATGCAGGACACTCGAGGACAGCTTTGGGAAACGCTACTCTAGAACCTCACGTGGTTTCTTCTCTTTGCAAGTCGGTTCAGTCACAGTATCAGTGTCCTCTCGTCCACATCCTCGTCTGGCGCCGTGAGTTTGTGGTGTGGGACAGACAGGAGGACGCCTCTAACCTTTTGTGTCTCTGCAGGTCTGAAGCTTCCAGACTTCCAGGACTCCATCTTTGAATATTTCAACACGTCTCCTCTGGCGCCTGACCTCACCTTCAGAGTGAGTCACCTGTCTGTCTCTCTGTCCCACCTGTCTGTCTGTCTGTCTGTCTGTCTGTAAAAAAAACCTTCATGAAGATGATGATGATGTAACTTCACCACATGCTCTGCTTTAGATGAACAGTGTCTTGTAATTGGTCCGTGATCAACCAATCACAGTGCAGAACTCAGCAGGCAGCAGGTCACATGATGATGATGTCACACGATGTTGACGATGTCACTCAGGTGTTGTTGTTTGTTTCTCTCTGCACCATGGAGGCGTCGGTTTGCTCCGCCTCCTCGCTGCTCGCTCTCTGGGAAGACGTAAGTTCAGCCGCCAGGTGTACCCACAATCCCCTGCTTACCGCACCCTCACCCACAATCCTCCGGTGCGGAGCCGTCAGACCTAACCTCAGACGTAGCTGCTAGCTTCGCGCTAACACCGGGCTGTAGTTGTAGGTGACGTAGAGCTCAGCGACTTTACTTTAACTTCAATGACCTCACCACTGATGTGATTGGCTCCGCCCACACACACACAAGCCCCGCCTCCTTGCAGTCTGAGCCTCATTGGCTTCGATTTTAGGACGATTAACTAAACTTTATGACTCTTCTGCAGTAGTTCTACCTCTGTGGTACTACTGTGGTGCTACTGTACTGCAGTACTGCAGTATTACTACAGAGATACTGCAGTATTTGGGAGTACAGGGAGCATTAACAGTAGCTCAACCCGATTTCACATCATTCAAAGTGTTTGTTGATGAATCAGTGAAACCAGCCGGCAGTGACACGTGTGTTTCAGCATCTCTCGCACCTGTAAATACAAGGTTCATACGGTCATGAAAAACCTGGAAAATCATGGAATTTGCAAATAGCAATTTCCAGGCTTTCTAAATTTACCCTGAAAGTTTTGGAAAAGTCATGGATTTTTGTTTCACAATCCTGTGTAATAACACATGATGCGTTCAATAAAAAAAAAAAACAGTTTTGTTTCTTTAAATATAGCCAAAAATTTTGAATCAAAAAACGATCATTTGTGAAAGAAAAATCGTCTAAATTGAAAAAAAAATCACCAAAACATTTTTACAAAAGAATTGCCCCAAAATTTTTAATGTAAAGATGGTATTTCCGCTTAAAAAAGTAATTCAGAAAAATCACCAAAAATGTTTATAGAAAAAAAAGCCTTTTTTCTTCTTTAGAAAACACCCAGAACTTTGAAATAAAACAAATCACCAACATTGTTCTTTAAAAAATGCCCAAAACTTTTAAAGGAAAAAAACAAAAATGTTTTCTTTAGAAATTGTCCAAATTTTCAAACAAAACAACCCTGTAAATATAAAAATATTTTTCACCTCAAGCTCATATTTCAGTAAAGTTGTTGTTTGGACGTTCGCTGTGATTTTGTTGTTCACTGCTTCTCTTGTAGATTATTAATAATTTTATTGGTGTATCTATAAACGCACTGTTTGTCACTGCTGTCAGAACATGTGGTGTATAAGTACACTCTAGATAGTGTATGAGTCTACACTGTATAGTGCGTACTTAAACACTATATATTGTGTACGTATGCACTGTGTTGTGTCGGCATGTGAGCGCTTCAGGTTTCCTTCATCAACCTGTGACATCACAGAGTGAACGTTACATCACTGAGGTCCTCCCTCATTTCGCTCAGAACAGTGTAACCATGGTGACTAGATGGGATACTATGGTCTGTGACAAGACAGTCAGAAGCCTCCACAGGGGGGCGCTGGAGAGCTGATACTGCAGGAGGTGATCTGAGCGAGACTCCGCCTCCTCTTCATCACTCAGTGAACACATGATGACATCACTCAGCGTTACCTCTCATTCTGCCTGATTTTTGCCCAGCTTTTCTCAGATCAGTCAGCTGTTCTCAGATCAGTCAGCTGTTCTCAAATCAGTCGGCTGTTCTCAGATCAGTCAGCAGTCCTCAGATCAATCAGCTGTTCTCAGATCAGTCAGCTGTTCTCCGAACAATCGGCTGTTCTCAGATCAGTCAGCTGTTCTTAGATCAATCAGCTGTCCTCAGATCAGTCAGCTGTTTTTAGATCAATCAGCTGTCCTCAGATCAGTCAGTCCCATTGTGTTGTGTCCACGGTGTCCACAGTGTCTACGGTGTCCATGGTGTCCACAGCACTTAGACATGTTGATGTCTCTCTGAACGTTTCCTCTCTTTGACCTGCAGACTGCAGACATAGACTCCACCCCCCAGAAATCGGAGACCACACCCCCCTCGCCTTCCACCACCTCTGAGCACGAGGTCAGTCACAAACCCTGAGTCAGTCCACTGTTGACTTCACTGTGACCTTTGACCTTTGTCCTGAGTCTGGTCCTCTTTGTTTCCACAGGAAGTTAAAGCGGCATCAGTCCCAGCAAGCCCCTCTCCCCCCTACCAGAGCTCCGCCCTGACCACACCAAAGGTACGCCGCCGCCTCCGGCTAACGTTACAGTTATGACAGTTTCATGTTAAACCATTGTGTGTGTATGTGTGTGTGTATGTGTGTGTGTGTGTGTTTGTTCACAGCCCAAAGCTCACCAGCTGAGCATCAAGACCTTCTCCAGTCCCACCCAGTGCACCCACTGCACCTCGCTGATGGTCGGACTCATCCGCCAGGGATACGCCTGCGAAGGTACACAACAACACACACTGATACACACTGATTGGGGGTTGGACTGTGATGTGGGGACGGTGTTTGAAAAGTCCAGGCTGATGCAGAGACAGAAACATGATGTTGGGGACACATCATCAGGACGGTGTCTTCTGGTCAGGGTAGTGGTCAGTGTAGAGGAAACAAGATTACTGACCCTGGTATTTGTCAGGGGACAGGTCAGCAGTCCTCAGTGTCTCGGTGTCCTTTACACTGATCTGACATTGTCCCCTGTAAAGTGAAGGTTCCTGATTCTGTCCCTCTGTCTTCAGTGTGTTCCTTCATCTGCCACGTGTCCTGCAAAGACCACGCCCCCCTGGTCTGTCCAATCCCAGCAGAGCAGGCGAAGAGGCCGCAGGGCATCGACGTCCAGAGAGGAATTGGCACCGCCTACAAGGGCTACGTCAGGGTGAGTGAAGCAGCACTGATGCAGTACTGACGCAGTACTGATGCAGTAGTTCTACTGCAGTTCTCACGTGGTGGTGTCTCTGCGTCAGATCCCGAAGCCCAGCGGGGTGAAGAAGGGCTGGCAGCGAGCGTACGCCGTGGTCTCCGACTGTAAACTGTTTCTCTACGACATCCCAGAGGGGAAGTCCACCCAGCCCGGGGTGGTGGCCAGTCTGGTGCTGGATCTCAGGTACCTGTCCACTTGTCTGTCTGTCTGAGGCATTATGGGAAGGCTTCAGAAAAACAGGGATATTTGTAAAAGTTGCAGTGCTTTTGAGAAGAAAATTTAATAAACTGAGTTTTTGGAAATCGTTGAGAAGGTTCAGCCCCACAGTAGTCTATAGAAGGTTCTTTCAGTCTTGAGAAGGTTTGTTAGTCTTGTGAAAGTTTGGTTGGTCTTATAAAGGTTCACTTCATCTTGAGAAGGCGTTGTAGTCTAGTCTTGAGAAGGTTTGGTTATTCTATAGAAGGTTTTAGTTTATCTTGAGAAGGTTAAGTAGTCTTGAGAAGGTTTAGTAGCCTTGAGAAGGTCTGGTTAGTCTAGAAAAGGTTTGGTTGGACTTGCAAAGGTTTTGTAGTCTTGAAAATGTTCAGTTAGTCTTGTAAAGGTTTGGTTAGTCTTAAGAAAGGTTTGGTTAGTCTTAAGAAAGGTTTGGTTAGTCTTAAGAAAGGTTTGGTTAGTCTTGGGAAGGTTTGGTTAGTCTTGGGAAGGTTCAGGTAGTCTTAGGAAGGTTTGGTTAGTCTTGGGAAGGTTTGGTTAGTCTTGGGAAGGTTTGGTTAGTCTTGGGAAGGTTCAGTTAGTCTTGAGAAGGTTCAGGTAGTCTTAGGAAGGTTTGGTTAGTCTTGGGAAGGTTCAGTTAGTCTTGAGAAGGTTCAGGTAGTCTTAGGAAGGTTTGGTTAGTCTTAAGAAAGGTTTGGTTAGTCTTGGGAAGGTTTGATAGTCTTGTGAAAGTTTGGTTGGTCTTGTAAAGGTTCAGTTCATCTTGTGAAGGTATGTTTCGTGTTGAAGGTTTTTGGGGTGTAGCAGACCAGCGTAAACAGTGTTTTTGGAAATTTTGGTCTTCTGATGTTGAGTTCTTCTTCTGTGTCGTCTGATGCTGAATTGGAAACATTTTCTGGTGTGATTCTCAGAGAGGAAGAGTTTTCTGTCAGCTCCGTCTTGGCATCGGATGTGATCCACGCCACCAGGAAGGACGTCCCCTGCATCTTCAGGGTAGGACAGCCCGCCTGACCCCTCACTGTTTGACCTTTGACCTTCAGGTGTACTGACCCTAAGTGTTGTTTTTGTCTGGATCAGGTGACGTCGTCACAGCTGATCTCGCAGCTGTCCTCGGTGTCCTTGCTGGTGCTGGCGGAGACCGAAGTGGAGAAAAGGAAGTGGGTCAGGATCCTGGAGGGTCTGCAGAGCATCCTGGCCAAGAACCTGCTGAAGAACCGACAGGTCCACGTTCTGCACGAGGCCTACGACGCCTCGCTGCCCATCATCAAGAGCACGCTGTCCGCCGCTGTGCTCGGTCAGTACCAACTTCTGCTGCTGAAGGACTGAGTGCTGATACTCTGTGTTTCAGTGCAGGTCTGATTCTGGTTTTTAGGGAGAACCCTCATTTTTGGTGGCATTGAGGTACATACAGTAACCTGCAAACAAAAAAGCAGCAAGTTTTGGAAAACTAAATTTACCCTTAGAGTTCTGGAAAAGTCATGAAATTTGTTCCACAAACCTGCATAAAAACACACGATTTAAACCAAAAAAACATTTTTTTTGAATGAAAAAAAATCTTTGAAAGAAAAAAACTGCCAAAAAAGAAAGTTTTTTTTTATTTAAAAAGGAAGCCTTTTTTTTAAATAAAAGAAATTCACCAAAATTTTTCCTTTTAAATTGCCAATAGCCAATAAGGAGTATAGGTGGTCATTTCAGAGAATGTGTGGTCCGGATTTATGGATATGAGGAGTGTTAAGAGGGTGTTTGGGGAGGGGCAGTTTTTGAGGATAATTTGCTTCCAAAGAAGGTTTATTTTTAGGTAAAGAGCATTTTTGATAGTTTTCTCTGATGAATCCTTTATACTCTGTAATTCTTATGTGCAATAATATTTGTTGTGTGAATTGTGATTATAGAATCAAACTGATGGTTTTTAAAGACGTTTTCTCTCTGTGCAGATCGGGAGAGGATCGCCCTGGGAACTGAAGACGGACTGTTTGTGGTCGAGGTCACCAGAGATGGTGAGACAGACAGACACAGAGACATAGACAGACAGACAGGTAGACAGAGAGACAGACAGCTGATATCCAGCTGTTTGAATGTTTATTTTCAATAATTCTGAGTAGAAAATCCTCGTGTCACGTACATAAAATCAAACAGCGCTGAGCAACTCTGCATCTGTTAGTTTAATTTTAGCTCCTTAAAAATAGGCCTGCCAACCAGTTGAAGTGTCGGCTGTATTTAGAATATGTGAAACCACGTCTTTCCTTTGCTGTCAGTCAGCCTTACCTGATGGGGAACTGAAAGTGTTTTCTCAAAGCCGTCAGACTTGAGAAGACAGAAGTTTCTGACCTTCATCATCAGTGTGAGAGAGAGAAAGACGAGCAAATATTCAAATACTGCTTTCAGTCAAAGAGATATAGATTTTTTAAAGTGTTTTTTAGTAATCTGTCTTTCTGCGGCCCCGTCCACAGCAGGAATATGTTTAGTTTCTGAGACGGTAGATTTATCAAAGACGATATTAAACACAGGACATAAAATTACTTTATTTTTTAATCAGGTTGCTCTCACTGAGATTAAGAATCTCTTTTTTTCAGTGAGACCTGACCGAGACGGTCAGCAGTGAGGACACAAAGCTGCAGACAGAGACACAAAGGAGACATATACAAACACACACTAAAATCAGCATTAAAATACAACTTTCTATGGAGTCGAAAGAGAGCTTTCTGGAAGTACAACAACCAGACAAAAACACTGACACCCTGTAGAATCTGCAATAATCAATAATAATAAAATAATTAGAAATAAACAGAAACATCCGATCGATCGCTGCGTCGTTTTTAACCACATATCTTTGCGTGTCACAGTTAGGGCTGAAAATGACTTCAGAAATGAAGGAATGAATGAGTACTTTGTGTCGGTTACATGGATCATACAAACAGTTTGATTCACGCAATTTTTTTCATTCCGTAAACAAAAAAGGAAACAGGCTGAAGGCTAATTTTTGTGTATCTAAATTGACCAAAGGAAAACTCAGAATAACAGCAACATTAAAGAAACAAAAGAAATGATTTATAGTCAGAACCTGTCGCACGATGAACATTCACGCTGTTATTAAACACTGTAACCGTTCCTGAATTATTTTACATTATGATGCTCCGTAAACGACTAACCTCTCCCTCTCTCTGCAGTGATCGTGCGAGCTGTGGAGAGTAAGAAGGTTTATCAGATCGATTTGATTCCCAAAGAGAAGATCATCGCTCTGCTCTGCGGTCGCAACCGCCACGTTCACCTCCACCACTGGGGGGCGCTGGAGGGAACCGAGTCCCCCTTCGACATTAAGCTGGCGGACACCAAAGGGTGCCAGGCTCTGACCACGGGCGTGCTCCGCCCGGGAGGCCCCGCCTGCCTGCTGGCTGCCGTCAAACGTCAGGTAACGACAGCGAACCGGGTCAGCAGCGATATGAAAGTTGATGGTTATCATACCGTTAACATCCGCTTCCCTACGAGAACAAAAAAAGCAGAGCTTGTGGGGGAGTGATAATAATACTTTTTAAAAAAGGAAGTACATTTCCAGTAGCTTTGTTAGACATACAATGTTAACATTTGAGCCATTGTACTTATACTTTCTCTCAGTAGTATCCACTGCTGCCGTCTGTTTACAGATCGTCCCTCAAACTGAGCTCTAAAGTCAGTGCAGAGTCCATATGTCCTGTATGACATCAAGCCATCGCTTCTTTTTGGGAGGTTCAGGTTTATACCAGCTTCTCGTTACAGCTTTCCTAGCTGCTGTAAGGAGTATCTTATCTAAGTATCGGTCCTTCCTTAATATTACTGGGAAATATGACCCGAGTACTAAACAGTACATGATAATGGAATCTTATATCCAAGTACATTAATCAGGACTGAATGTTTATCTTCCCAGAATGGTTTCAGTTTTTCACAAATCCGAAAAGTGTGCATGTGGTGTGCACATGAAAAAGTTTTCATATTTTGTCCCTAGAACTGTGTGTGAATGCTGTAAAGAACAAAGAACTTGTCTCTCTGTGGTTCTGGTCCTGCAGGTTCTGTGCTACGAGATCATGCGAGTGAAGCCTCACTACAAAAAGCTGTGGGAGGTGCAGGCGCCCGGCGTGGTGCAGTGGTTGGGGATGGTCAGGGAGCGGCTGTGTGTCGGGTATCCGTCGGGCTTCGCCCTGCTCGCCCTGCAGGGGGAGTCGTCCCCCATCAGCCTGGTGAGCCCGGCCGACCCGTCACTGGCCTTCCTGGCCCAGCAGCCTCTGGACGCCTTGCACGCCCTGGAGGTGGGCTCCGCCGAGCTGCTGCTGTGCTTCAGTCAGCTCGGCATCTACGTGGACGGACAGGGACGCCGGTCCAGGACCCAGGAGCTGATGTGGCCCGCCACGCCGCTCGCATGCAGTACGTCACTCACATCTGAACAGACTCTGTGTTAGTATGGAAATAAAACGTTCAGACAGGTGAGCTCAGACAGGTGAGCTCTGACAGGTGAGCTCTGACAGGTGAGCTCTGACAGGTGAGCTCAGACAGGTGAGCTCTGACAGGTGAGCTCTGACAGGTGAGCTCTGACAGGTGAGCTCTGACAGGTGAGCTCTGACAGGTGAGCTCTGATAGGTGAGCTCTGACAGGTGAGCTCTGATAGGTGCAGCTAGTTGGTCTGTTGTGTCTCAGGTATACAGGTGAGATCTCTGTTCTCGTGGCGGTTGTACCTGTTTGTGTGTTATTACGATGGTCAGTTTCAGCGGGTGATAGCATTGATGACATCATTAAGGTAATACTCAGCGCTGACAGGTAATCTGTGTCTCCAGGCTCTAACTCCTCCCACCTGACGGTCTACAGCGAGTACGGCCTCGACGTCTTCGATATTCACACCATGGAGTGGGTCCAGACCATCTCCCTCCGCAAGGTAACCAATCACATCTCAGCACTGCTGAAAGCCAGCCAATCAAGGCTCAGCCAACAGTCAGTCAGAGTTTAGATTCGGCCAATCACATCACATCTCTGTGTGTCCTCAGATCAGACCTCTGAATGTTGAAGGGACGTTAAACCTGCTGAGTTCAGAACTTCCTCGTCTGATTTACTTCAGCAACACCTCGTCAGGTAACAACCTGAATACACACTGAGCACACCTGGACACACCTGAATACACACTGAGCACACCTGGACACACCTGAATACACACTGAGCACACCTGGACACATGTTGAACAAATCTGGACACACACTAAACACACCTGCCACCCTTAAGCTAACCTGTCTCCTCCTGTCTGTCTCCTCCTGTCTGTCTCCTCCTGTCTGTCTCCTCCTGTCTGTCCTCAGAGGGAGACCTCACCATCCCGGAGACATCGGACCACAGCAGGAAGTTGATGGTTCGAACTCGCAGTAAGAGGAAGTTCCTGTTTAAGGTTCCTGAGGAGGAGCGACTTCAGCAGAGGAGGTGACTGATGCTCATGTGTACCCTGTGTATTCAGTGTGTACTCTGTGTGTACTCATGTGTACTCCTTGTACTCTCAGGGAGATGCTGAGGGATCCTGAGCTCCGATCGAAGATGATTTCGAATCCCACCAATTTTAACCACGTGGCTCACATGGGACCAGGAGACGGCATGCAGGTCCTGATGGACCTCCCTCTGGTAACTCACTGCTCCTCCTCCTGCACTTCCTCCTGCACCTCCTGCCGGCATGTTCTCCTCCCTCACCTCCTCTCCCCTCCAACAGCTCTGTTCATCACACTGACTCCTCCTCTCTGCTCTCCTCCTCCTCCCCCTGTCTCACCTCCCTCACCCCTCCTCCTCCCTGATGTTCAGGTGTGTGACTTCACCTCCCTCTCCCCCTCCCGTCTCCCTCCCCCTCCTCCTCCTCTTCCCGCCACACCCTCATCTCTCCCCCCTCCAACTTTGAGCACGTCTATCACATGACGTCGGCGTCGGCCGGCGCCTTCTTGCAGAAAGACGCCTCCTCTTCCTCCTCCTCCCAGCAGAGCCTCCTGCAGCCTTCCTCCTCCTCCTCCTCTCCCTCCACCTCCTCTCTGGGAAGGGTAGGCCAGCTTCTCTCTATCTCCCCCACTCCTCCTCCCTCTCCTCCTCCGCACTCCCTCACTCCTCTCCTGCCTGGTTTGCAGTGTTTGGTTCTCCAGGTCGATGCTGCGTTCACACCTCAGGGTTCTCACGGTCATGGAAGTCCAGGCCATTTCACAGGCGTATTTTCCAGGCCAGGAAAATCCTGGAATTGTGTTGTCTGTAATAAATAAAATAATGACATAAATGTAACATAACAGTTAAAGAAAACAGGTTTGAAAGGCATGTTTACTTGCAAAGTTTTTGGTGTTTTTTGTTTCTCTTTTTTTTACTCTTTGCAGTTTTCATAGAAAAGAAAAGTCTTTAAAAAAAACACCAAAAAGACACAATTTGTAAAAGACAGAAACTGAACAAATCATGTAGGATGTCGAAATTATGTTTGGACAGTCTGAATCTTACATGTTTGAAAAATAAGCGAGATAAGGAAAAAAAGATGGGGTCCTTAAAAAGTCAAGGAAAAGTTTTAAAATTTTGTCCATGATAATGTGTGGGAGCCCTGACACCTGCAAGCATTCACACCTGCAGTCTTTACATCTTTAAGCAATCACACCTGCAGTCTTTACATCTTTAAGCATCACACCTGCAGTCTTTACATCTTTAAGCATTCACATCTGCAGTCTTTACATCTTTAAGCATTCACACCTGCAGTCTTTACATCTTTAAGCATTCACACCTGCAGTCTTTACATCTTTAAGCGTTCACACCTGCAGTCTTTACATCTTTAAGCAATCACACCTGCAGTCTTTACATCTTTAAGCATTCACACCTGCAGTCTTTACATCTTTAAGCATTCACACCTGCAGTCTTTACATCTTTCATTTAAGTCTTTCACACTTTGCAACCTGCAGTCTTTACATCTTAAGCGTTCACACCTGCAGTCTTTACATCTTTAAGCGTTCCTGTCTTTACATCTTGTAAACATCCTGTGTGTCTGTGTGTGTGTGTGTGTGTGTGTGCGCAGAGTGTTATGCCTTCTTCTCAGGATGACTCAGTTAAAGATAAGCCCCGCCCACTCTCCAGTATCTCCCGGCAACAGAGGAGCAAGACACACATCACACGCACAGCCTCAGGTACACACACACACACACACACACACACACACACACACACACACACACACACACACACACACACACACACACACACACACACCCACACACACCCCCACAGCTGAAAGACACAAAACAAAGTTAAAGTTTAACTGTGTAGAGTACACTTTATATTGTAAATGTTGTGCAGTAAATAATGTGTAGTACATGCATGTTTTTATTATTGTGTAGTTTATAGTGTGTTAGTTAATACTGTGTAGTACATAGTGTGTAATAAATACTGTGTAGAATGTATTTTGTAGTAAATACTGTGTAGTACATACTGTTTAGTAAGGGCAGTGTAGTATGTAGCATGTAGTAAATGCCATGTAGTATGTAGTAAACACTGTGCAGTGTGTAGTCTGTAGCAAATAGTGTGTAGTTTGTAGTGTGTAGTACATACTGTGTAGTAAATACCATGTAGTATGTTTCATGTAATAAATGCATACCATGTAGTTTGTAGCGTGTAGTAAATACTGTTTAGTATGTAGTGTGTAGTAAAGACTTTGTAGTATGAAATGCATAGCAAAAACCATTTCGTGTGTAGAAAACGTAGAAAAAACGAAAAAAAGTAGTGTGTAGTAATACTGTGTAGTTAAATACTGTGTAGTATGTAGCGTGTAACAATTGCCATGTAGTTTGTAGTGTGTAGTTTACACTGTGTAGTTTGTAGTGTGTAGTTTACACTGTGTAGTTTGTAGTGTGTAGTTTACACTGTGTAGTTTGTAGTGTGTAGTTTACACTGTGTAGTTTGTAGTGTGTAGTTTACACTGTGTATTTGTAGTGTGTAGTTTACACTGTGTAGTTTGTAGTGTGTAGTTTACACTGTGTAGTTTGTAGTGTGTTGTGATGTCATCTGATATCTGTGTTGTTACTTGTTCAGATTTTGGGGGAGGAGCTTCATCTCGCAGCATCTCTGAACCGGACCAGGACCTGGACCGAGAGGTTACACACGCACACACACACACACACGCACGCACACACACACACACACACACACACACACACACACACACACACACACACAGAGAGAGTCACCATGTCTCTCTCTCTAACCGTGTCTCTCTCTACCTGGCTTTCTTTAAGTATTTCTTGCTCTCTATAACCGTCTCTCTTTCTAACCGTCTCTACTTGTCTCCCTCTACCCATCTCTCTCTGTCTCTAACTGTCTCTCTCTGTCTCTAACTGTCTCTCTCTGTCTCTAACTCTCTCTCTCTCTCTCTCTCTCTCTCTCTCTCTCTCTCTCTCTCTCTCTCTCTCTCTCTCTCTCTCTCTCTCTCTCTCTCTCTCTCTCTCTCTCTCTCTCTCTCTCTCTCTCTAACCGCGTGTCTCTCTCTCGCCCCAGCCGGACCGGACTCGGACTCGACCAAACACTCGACCCCCTCCAACAGCTCGAACCCCAGCAGCCCCCCCAGTCCGAACTCGCCCCACCGCAGTCAGCTGACCCTGGACGGCCTGGAGATGGACCCCTGAGGCTCCGCCCCCCTCCCCCCATTAACGAACCAATCAGGGCGCAGACTGACCGTTTAGATTTTACTTGATTTTTTATTGTGGCGGGGTGAGTCTGAGCTTCCTGCTGCTTTTATTTTTGTTGGATTTTACCTGCTGGGAAGCCCTGCCCCCCTGGTTTTAACCCCCCCCTGCTGACGGCTGCTGTGTTTGACCTTTGACCTTTAGTCTGATTGGCTCTGTGGGACCAATCACCACCTCTTCTTCTTCTTCTTCTTTGTTAAATAACTTCCTGTTGAGCTTTAGCGGGGAGGTCTCACTCTGATGAAAAAACACTGTATCGATTAATTTTAAACTTTTGTTGCACATCATCATCGTTGTTGTTGTTGTTGTTGTTGTAGGAGAAAAATAATCTTTGATTTTGTGTCAGTGATGATCTTTCCTGCTGCCCCCCCGACTCCGCCCCCTGACCTGTGACCTCAGAGGTCAGGTGGTCAGGTGAGGGGGGGCACACCTGAACACGAATTACATTAAAGGATCTTTGTAATGATGAAACATGTTAGCAGCTCAACACAAACTCAATAAAAGAATCTCAACAGAGTTTCAGTCTGTGCGCCTGACTCCGCCCCTCCGCCCGCCGCTCGCTGCCGTCGTGTCTCAACCTCCGCCCCCAACGTCTGTCTGTCGCCGCTTCACCCCCCCCCCCCCCCCCCCCCCCTTTGCTGCATGAACATATAAATAATTGACTGTGACATCACTGTGACATCAGCAGTATCTGAGGGCGCTCTCTGCTCTCGTGGTGTTTTTGTCAGATTTCAGGTCAGTCATGAATGATTCATTTCTCCCTCAGCTGTGTCTGCCAGGGTTATTAAATATTCAGGGAGGGACGTGGCCTTCCTACACACAGAGACAGCAGAGCCAATCAGAGAGCAGAATGGAGCCTGATTGGGTCAGAGTCTCTGCTGTACTACTGTAGGTCACATGACTGAAGCTCAGTGATGTTTATGGACATCACCAATCAGATCAATCAGCTGATTGACTGTTTAACTCTTTGCTTGATGTTTGATTTCTTTCACAACATAAAAAAGCCAATGAGCAACTTCAGAAATGACCCAATGATTAGCACGAAAAAAAACTATAATTATCTGAATATTAGCAAATGAAACAAAAAAAGGGAAAGTATAAAAACAAAACAGCCTGAAAAAGTGATTAAAAATATAATAATTCTGCAGAATAATTATAAATATAGAGGTATTATATTAATAAATTGAATTTTCCAGACATGTTTCCCTAGCTTGAGTTTAAAAAGAATCTAATCATTTCTTTCATTTCTTTCCTAAGAAAATCAAATCAGTTAGCTCAAATGAGAGCACAAGAAAAGTGACGCTGATCCAGGTTTGAAAGGGTTAACTGATCAGAGTGAAAAACTGTTTCTTCTTCTGTAGTTTTTAAAATGCTCCGTCTCTTTTTTTTGTCTTATCAGCTAATATTTCTGCCTAAGTAAGACTTCTGTTTTACACTAAAATTATAATGATAATTATTGTTATTTAATAATTATTATTAGTTGTAGTAGTGGTGTTATTTTATTGTTATTATTATTATCATATTATTATTATTATTATTAGTTATGATCATTATTATTATTATTATTATTATTATTATCATCATCATCATCATCATATTTATTATTATTATTATTATTATTATCATCATCATTATTATTATTATTATTATTATCATCATCATCATCATTATTATTTATTATCATATTATTTATTATTATTATTATATTATTATTATCATCATATCATTATTATTATTATTATTATTATCATCATCGTCATCATCATTATTATTATTATTATTATTATTATTATTATTATTATTATTATTATCATCATCATCATTATTATTATTATTATTATTATTATTATTATTATTATTATTATTATTTAGTCTTGACTGCAGTTTTATGGGTTTGTTTCTGATCGAAAAGGAACTGATGAATCCTCAGAGATGTCTCATAGATTGACTAACTTCCTGTTTCTACATCTTCCTGTCAGTGTTCACATTTACTCACCCACACACACGGACACACTCACACACAACCACGCACACACTCAGGTGCACACACACCCACACCCACACACACCCACACACACACTGACACACTCACATTCACACACACACAAAAGGTCCCTGCAGTGTCACTTCTTGTCTGTGGTAACATCTTGACACTCTTCACACATCCTCACACGTCGCCATGGAAACGGTTTGTCGGAGACATTTCAGTCTGATTTTTTTTTTTTGGTTTGAAACATCTGCAACAAACTGCGGTGCGGCTGAGTGAGTCTACGTGACGATGCTCCTGATGATGTCACTATGATGTAATTAATGTGGGAGGGATTTCAGGGAAAGAAGAAGAGGTGATGAGGTCAGCGGTGGTGTAGAAGAAATTAACCCCGTCAGATCTGAGAACAAAGAGCCAGCCGGTGTCCAGATTTATCTTAACAATCAGAGTTACAGAAACTCTTCATCAGTCGACGATAAACCGTCAGAAAACACAAACACGGCCGAGATCATCTTTCCCCCCACAGTCTGTCCTTAACCCTTTAATGCTAATAATAATAATAATAATAATAATAATAATAGCTTATAGCTCATAGCGCCTTTCATGGATGCATTGTGACATAAGACATGGATGAACTAACTAAAAGGGTGGTTGTTTAGGGAATATTGTATGCTTTGGTGAGTAGTTGGTGCTTGAGGAATTTTTTAAACGTGTCCAGAGATGGAGCGTTTCGGATATCAGCGGGCAGAGTGACCAGAGGGTGGATTCACATCTGCTTCCTTCTGTTCAGACGCTTTTCACGAGCATTTAAACTGAAAACTGGGTGAATTTCTCTCAAAAACACAGAAAAAACAGAATGAGAAAAGTTGATAAGAAAGTGATCTGAAAATTGAAGAAAGAGGGTCGGAGGTGATGAAGAGCGTCGGAGATGACGTACAGGGTCTGAGATGATGTGGAGGTTTGGGGATGATGTAGAGGGTCGGAGATGACATAGAGGTTTGGAGATGATGTCGAGGTGATGGAGGTTGTCTTGGTGATGTGGTTGAGGAAGAAGAGGGCGGAGTCAAAGATTAGTGGGCGGGGCTGTGAGGCAGTCTGGGCTGACTCATCAACCTCCAGATGTAAACAGCTTCTCTAATTATCTAATTACATTCACACACACATTCAGTGTGTGTGAATGTGAAGCCACAGCCACATGGTGACATGTAGAGAAGGGGACCAAACACAGAACCCTGGGGGACACCCCAGAGGACACCCCAGAGGACACCACAGAGGACACCCCAGAGGACACCCCAGAGGACACCACAGAGGACACCCCAGAGGACACCACAGAGGACACCACAGAGGACACACCAGAGGACACCACAGGCGTCACTGGAGATTCAAGAGATTCAAGATTTAAGATTCAAGATGAACTTTTATTTTCCCACAAAGTAAAAAATTCGTACGGGGCTCTTCACCAATGCTGCAGCCATAAAAAAGACAACATTTAATTCCAGACACAATAACGAGGCAGTGCCACCGGAGGGAAAGCATTTGGTCACACACACACTATGGGGGACGCGAGTCGACCATCGAAGGACAGATGTTTAGAAAAAACAGTCTGAGCTCCTGGAGTCTGATTACATTTTATTTACAGACAGGAAGTGAACTTTAACACGAAAGTAGAAAAACAAGAAACAGTCTTTTATTCTTTACTTAATCTGAAACTCAGTTTATAAACTTCATTGATCCGTCTCATCCTGATTGGTCCAGATCAACCTGATCTCCTCCAGACATGTTCAGGTCCACCGATCTTCATACAAGATACCGCTAGAGTCTAACAGGGTCCATCAAACTCCATCAGAAACAATCAGAGTCCATCAGAGTACATCAGAGACCACCAAGGTCCATCAAAATCCATCAGAGATCATCGAAGTCCATCAGAGACCATCAAAGTTAATCAGAAATCATCAAAGTCCATCAGAGACCATCAGAAACCAGGAAGTCCAGCTGATGTTGGTCAACTCCCTGGTGGTTTTTCTCCATGTGGTCTCTCGGCCTCAGTCAGAATGTTCAGCTCTGAGGAGTTCCTTGTGGGCGGGGTCTGTGAGGAGCAAATGGTGGGCGGGGTTTGTGGAGAGTCCCTGTTGAGCGGGGTCTGTGAGGAGCAAATGGTAGTCGGGGTCTGTGAAGAGTCCCTGGTGGGTGGAGTCTGTGAAGAGTCCCTGGTGGGTGGAGTCTGTGAAGAGTCCCTGGTGGGTGGAGTCTGTGAAGAGTCCCTGGTGGGTGGAGTCTTGTTGTGGCTGCTGCTGGATGGAGGTCTGAGGTGCGGCCGGCGGCAGAGCTGCGCGAGGCCTCGTCTTAGCTCTTTGCGGATGTTGTCGCTGGACAGGACGTAGAGGATGGGGTTGACGGCGCTGTTGACGGTGGACAGGCCGAGCGAGATGGTGTATGGTGTGTACATGGTCCGCTCGAACAGACAGGTGCCGTCCTCCAGCTGGGGGAAGTGGTAGATGACAGCGCGGACCAGCAGGATGGCGTGATACGGGGCGAAACAGACCAGGAACAGCACCACCACAGCCACCGCCAACCAGCGGACGCGCTCCTTCTGCTCCCGCCGCAGCCCGGTGCTGCGCCGCACGTTGGCCAGGATGCCGCGGTTGGTCGCCACCAGCACCAGCAGCGGAATCAGGAAGCCGACCATGAAGCGGGCGTAGTTGAAGCCTGTCACCGTGGCGCTGCTCTGACTCGGCTCGAAGCAGTGCCGGCGGCCCTCGGCGACGTCGCCCTCCCTCATAGTGAAGACGGGAATGTGACCAACAGCGACCACCAGCACGATGGTGAGGGCGACAAAGACGGCGAGGCGCTGGCGGCGGAGGCCGCGGGATTCAATGCTGTAGACGACGGCGACGTAGCGGTCGCAGGAGATGCAGCAGAGCAGGAAGATGCTAATGTACATGTTGTTGAAGAAGACGTAGCCCGTCAGCTTGCACGCCGCTGAACTCCACGGCCACAAGTGACCGCTGCCGACGTAGTGCGCCCACAGCGGCAGCGTGCCGAGGTAGGTGAGGTCACACAGCGACAGGCTCCACAGGTACACGCCCAGCACGTTCTTCCTGCTCACCTGCAGCCAGGTGAGGTAGACAGTCAGCAAGTTGGCGGGCAGCCCCACTGCCAGCACGCCGCTGTACAGCAGCACCAGCGGCAGCCGGCCCTCCTCGTACGGAGGCTCGCATGGCCTAAAACCCGTGCCATTGGTCAGAGGAAGCGTCTCGGTCACCGGCGTCTCGTGCATATCTGCGGGGAGAGATGACCAATCAGAGGTGAGAGGCAAACGCCACATCATCGTCTGGACGACCATCGCCATCATGAGACCTGACCTGAAATTAAAGATCGTCAGTCTGCATCATCAGAGGACTTCCTGTCGCAGACGAGAAAATAAAGGCGCATCGTGACCTGCGGCCCTGGTGAGTCACTGAATACATTTATTCAAATACTGCACTAAAGTACACATCTAAGGTATTTTTACTTTACCGGAGTATTTTCTTTTCATGTCGTTTTTCCTTTAAATAATTTTGAGTTTTGAGGGTGTGTAATTTTTTAAAATTCATTTCAAACTTTGTTGTTGTTTTTTTTAAAAATCTTTTTATTTTGGGGGGTTGTTTTTTGGTACTGTTTATTATGCTTTTTAAAAGTATATTTTCTTGTATATAACTACCTCTGACTGAAGTGACATTTTTTAAAGCAGGACTTACATGTAACATTGTATATTTTACAGTATAGTATTAGTATTTTTACTGCAGGTAAGGATCTGAATACTTCGTTTGCTACAGATGATCTGATGGAAATTCATCATCAGCGTTTCAGTTTCCTGTCTGACAGCCGACAGGAAAACCCCGCCACAATAACGTTTGTGCTTCTGAGTGAGAAGTCATGTCTCCGGTTTCAGTCTCATATTTGATCTTCACAGTCTGAGATTTTGGAAATTCCTCATTTTCAGCAGAAATTATACAACATGAGCCCGATCAGACAAAACAGAGAACAAAAGTAACAAAAAAATTAAACAAAACCAAATATGACAAAAACAAATAAAGAGGCAGCAACGACAAAAAGCAGACAAAAAACAAAACAAAATGAAAAAAGAGAAACAAGATAAAAACAGACAACATTTTTTTAACAATTAAAAATACAAAAAATTAAATAAGTAAAAACAAACAGGACAAAAAGCAACAAACTAAATAAATAAATAAATAAATAAACAGACAAAAAACAGACAAACAAAAATCTAAATACAAAAACAAACAAAAAAAACAAATGAAAAAATAATATAAAAACCAGACAACAAAAACAAAACAACAACCTCAAAAAACAAAATAACAATTAAGAAGACAAAAAACTGACAACGAGAAAACAAACAAAAAAGACAATGAAAAAAATGACAACTGCAGCAACTAAAAACCAACCAAACACACAAAAAAATAAATGAAAATTAAGACGACAAAAAACAAAACAACAAAACAAAAACAAAAACAAACAAAGAAACAAAAACAAAAATCAAATACAATTTAAGATGACACAAAAACCAACAGGTATCAAGTAGAAAACCTATTAGATCAGGAGGTCAGAGTCAGCAACTATACACTTTATTTCTATCTATATCTATATCTATATCTATACCTAATCTTAATCTATATATCTATAACTATATTTATATTTGTGTGTTGTCAGGTTAAACATCAAATATATAACTGATCTCCCATCATGCTCTCTGATGTTCTTTGTTTGCTGGAAACAGCAGCTGTGCTCTAATTGGCTCGTTACACTCTGACCTCTGATTGGCTCGTTACACTCTGACCTCTGAATTGGCTCGTTACACTCTGACCTCTGATTGGCTCGTTACTCTCTGACCTCTGATTGGCTCGTTACTCTCTGACCTCTGATTGGCTCGTTACTCTCTGACCTCTGATTGGCTCGTTACCTCACTGTTCCTCTGCTCCAGTGATGATCAATAATTAAATTTGAACAAAAACAAACGAGTGATGATGTCATCATGTGAGCGACAGCAGCATCCAATCAGCTGCTCGGACTGTGTGAGGTGGGCGGGGCTGAGATGAATTATTGATTATTGACCTCTTTTTTACTGACATGAATTAAATATTGATGACCTCAGAAAAAAACAAACATTAATCTGAACTGAATATTTTATTGAAGCAATATTGCTGTTCTGCAATTTAAACACGTGAATATTATAATTGATCTTCTTCACAGGACGATTATTGATCTGACAGGTTATGTTTGTCTAAAGGAACAAATATTATATAAAACACTTTAAGAACTAAGAAAAGACAGGAAATGAACTGATAGAACAGCTGCTACAGATATTATTATTATGACTATTATTATTATTATCATCATCATCATTTTTATTAATATTAACATTATTATCTTTATTAAAATAGATTAAATTCCAATTATCACAGTAAAATGTATCTATTCTCTGGATATATTAAATATTATAGAAATTATTTTTTATTAATAGCTCCTGATTGTGTTTCTGTGTTTTACTGCTCTTTGTCTTAAAAACAATTAATGGTTAATAACTGATCATAAATACTGATCAGACAATCTATAACATTTATTATAACATACAGCATATTGTTTCATATTGCACTGCTGTCTGTCTTTGTTATTGTTATCCTTATTATTATTATTATACTGTTATATTATACTGCTAAACTCAATGTTGGAGGATCTGATTTATTGATAATTAATAATGGCCGTTGATGAGACTCTGCAGGTCAAACTGATGAAAATACAAATATGGCAGAAATATTCTCAGAGCATCAGATCAATGAGTGAACACGAGTGGAGCTGTTATTGATATTAATATAATCTCCTCTGATCGTCCTCTGACGGCGGAGTATTAATACACTAATATCGATATTTTAACTCCTGTGTGCGAGTCTGTGTTACAGTAACATTATTACAGTAATATTATTTTTAAAATTTAAAACTCAACTAACTTTGAGTTAAATCAGCTGTTTGTTTGACACCGATCGTCATTTCAGGATTATTCGAGTTAAATTAAAAACTCACCGGCTCTCGTGCATCCTCCGCGTGTGTCCTCGTGCGGTCTGACGGGTCTGACTGAAGCGAGGCGGCGTCCTGCTGCGGGTCACGTGACCGCATCATTTATTCATCCTCCATCTTTAATTCATCATTTCATCTTCATCGTTTCATCATCTTCATTTATTCATCCCAACAAAGCAACAGGAAGCGGCTTTTATTGTGAAAAAACAAAAACAAAAAACAAACAAACAAAACAATAGTCAATCACTGAGTGACGTCACTGACAAACATTTAGAAAAGTTCAAAGAAGCTGCCGCCATCTGGAGGCCTCCTTTGTTACTGCAGCACCTCCCCTTCTCCTCCTCTTCTCCTCCTCCCCTTCACCCTCTTCCTCTTCTCCTCCTCTCCTTCACCTCCTCCTCCTCTCCTCTTCTCCTTCACCTCCTTCACCTCCTCCTCTTCTCCTCCTCTCCTCCACCTCCTCCTCTTCTCCTCCTCTCCTTCACCTCCTCCTCTCCTATCCTCTCCTCTCCTCTTTTTCTTTTGGTCCTGGGGGTTGCAGCTATATTGTGTTTCTGTACGCAGTGTATTGTATGTGCGTCGTCTTGTGTGTGTGTGTGTGTGTGTGTGTGTGTGTTGTGTTTATGTACACACTGCGTTGTGTAGTACGCTCTGACATTTTTTTACAAACTGTACATTAAAATGTTTTTGTGACATTTACCTTAAATACCGTCATAAAAATACATACATACATGTTACACATGTTACATACATGTTATATACGTGTGTATACATGTTACATACATGTTATATACGTGTGTATACATGTTATATACATGTTATATACATGTGTGCAGACCAGGCCGGCTGCTCATTGGCTCCCTTAGTCTTCAGTGTTCTCAAAAGGAAGTCCATATATATACTGTGTGTGTATATATATATACATATACACACACACACACACACACACACACAGATGACGATCTCAGAGGATAGCTGCAGGTGACTTCTGTCACTTCTGTCACCTGCAGCTATGAGGGGATTATTATTATTATTGTGACCAAGTTCAACCTTCAGAGCAATAAAATCAAATAATTTGGAAAGTGAGAGAACTTGAAACAGCAGCTGTGGATGTGGATTTGTCACAGACAGCCTCCTTCACCTCCTCCTCTTCTCCTCCTCTCCTTCACCTCCTCCGCCCTCCCGGTCACTGCGCCTGCGCCGCTGACGCGATCAGGTTCAGACTGAGATATTAAAACATCACGCGGTCCGTTTTTATTTTTTATTATTTTTGTAATAAGCTTCTGACACGTAAATGCATCAGACACAGGCCTTTTCTGTATTTAGAGTGAGATCTAACGGGTTAACGGCGACATTTGAAATATCTGAAGTGATGGGGATCACAACTGGTTTTACTGGAATTAAATGATTTTGAATCCGGCAGGTACTGAGGAAATGAAACACAGAAGGCGGTTTGATGCGTGATTCTGACTGATGCGTGGTTCTGACTGATGCGTGGTTCTGACTGATGCGTGGTTCTGACTGATGCGTGGTTCTGACTGATGCGTGGTTCTGTGCGGGGTGACCGTGTTTGTTTGGGCAGCAGGGGGAGCTGTTGGTCCTGACAGCAGGTGAGAGGCTCCGGGAGGATGAAGAAGTGCAGTTAGTGTCAGGTGTGTAGCGCGAGACTGATGAGGACACTGTCTGCTGAAGGTGCCGGGGACGGACGCCGGGACGGACGCCGGGGACGGACGCCGGGGACGGAAAAGTTGTGTGAAACGCTCGCAGGACCGGAAGTGAAGGTGGACGTTCCACATGTTTTAGCGCGTTGAACAGACGGTTAAAATCCTCTTTTCAGACTTCAGACTGCTGCTCTGTGACGTTGTGGATATTATGGGATCTGTAGGATGACTCAGCAACTTTTAGCACCCGGTATGCAACGAGTTACGGCACTTTTTTTGAGCGTTTGTAAGGATGGAGTCACCTGCAGTCACAGGGTGAGGAGGACTTCGCGGTCCGGGGAGCCACATGTCGGCTTTGACAGAGCCCCGGAGCCGGGGGGACCGGCGCACGCAGCGGCAGCGCAGAGGAGTGTTTTCTGTCAGCGAGGGTCAGTCCTGTTCATCCAGGATGCTGAATCGGTTGGTGGTCTGGATTTCACAGGGTGGAGACCTCCCCCTGATAGTCCTACATACGATGGACCAGGACTCCTGGTTGAGAGTGGAGCCGTGGATTTTCAGGTTTGGTGTGAAGGCAGACTCAGACATCGTCTTGGGTTTCACTTCCTGCTGCTGCCAGAGGTCTTCAGCGTGGGCCTGGTCAGTCTGGTGGGCCTGGTCAGTCTGGTGGGCCTGGTCAGTTTGGTGAGTCTGGTCAGTTTGGTGAGCCAGGATAGTGGAGTCCAGATCAGCCTCGGTGGGAGCAGCGCCAACTTTAACAAGAGCAATCAAGTTCTTCAAGTTCATCTCGTCTTTATCCTCTTCTTCACCTCATTTCTCCTCTTCTTATTTTTCACCTCTCCTTCATTACATTTCCTCCTTCTCCTCATTTCGTCCTTCTCTCGTCCTCCTCCTCTCCTTCTCCTTTCTTCATCCCGTCACTCCTTCTCGAGCACAAGACTCGATTCACATTTTTAAATTATTTTATTTTTTTAGGAATGTAGAAGCAGTGCATTAACAATGAATCACGTGACTCTGTGATGACATGGCAAATTACAGCAATGACTCATCAATCACTTGGCGAGATCTCATCGACAACTCAACAGTGACACCGAAATAATTCGGCGATGACTCAGCAATAAGCGCGCGAGATTTCAACAATGACTCGACAGTGACTCTGCAACAATTCCTCGAGATCTGGACAACTACTCTGCAGAAAAATAAACCCCGCCCACCCAGAGTTCTGTGGGCGGAGACAAAGCGCGCTCCTCTCTGGGACCAATGACAATAAAGCAGATGTCGTCTTACTGGACGTTGCTGTTGTCATGGTAACAGCTGACGTCTCCATGCAGGAAACAGCCTTTCAAAGTAAAAGTCTTTAGATCAAACGATCAGTTCTTCCACCGGATTTGCTGAAAGAGGAAAAAAGACATGAGTCATCAGGTCACATGATGAAGATGATGAAGATGAATCCTCCTCCTCCTCCTACTCACCTGGTTATTTAGCAGCTCGTCGATCTTCCTCTCCTCCGCCGACCCTCGCTCCACTTTACCCCGGTATCCTAGCAACTGCTGCCTGTCCTTCAGGTCCCGGTATGTCTGATTGGCCAGAGACACACAGTCACTGTGACTTTACATCATCAATACCATATTATCCAATCAGAGGGCAGAATTATTGTAAACAGGCTCACATTGATGACAATGTCATGACATTTATGTTTCTGGGCCAAAGAGATCCTCAGCTCAGCATCATCGACCAGCGCCACGTAGTCCTGCAGCACCTGTGAGTCATTTAACATACCTGTCAGTCAATTAACACACCTTATTATTACACCATTATTACACACCTGTAAGTCAGTGAGTACATCTGTAAACCAATTAATACACCTGTAAATCAGTGCACAACTGTAAATTAATTAATACACCTGTCAGTCCAATATCACACTTGCCAGCCAATTAACACACCTCTAAATTAATTAATACTCCCATCAGTCAATTAACACACCTGTAAATTAATTAATACACCTGTCAGTCAATTAAAACACCTTTCAGTCAATGAAAACGCCTGTAAATCAATTTAAACACCTGACAACATCTGTTCTAATTTTAATTGGTTGTGATGTCCTTTTCGCCCCGCCCACCTCACCTGTGTGGGGGCAGAGTTTTTCTGCAGGATGTCAACGACTCGTTGGAAGCTGAGCGGTGATTTCTTCCTGGTGAAGCCGAGCCAGTTCCTGCTGGTGAACAGAGCGTCAACATCCGACCACGCCTTCAGCTTTGCTCGCGCCGCCAACGCCGTCACAAAGTACTGCTTCTCCGAAATCTGAGGTCAAAGGTCAATGAAATCAGAGGCCGAGGACACAAAGTTCACCCGTAATACAATTCAACACCTTCTCACCTTGAAGGTCTGACGGATGTTCAGCGGGCTGCTGTAGGTTCCCTGCAGACAAAGATTAGGTTAGAGTGATCCTGATAGACGGATAAGGTTCAGTTAATCTGGTTTATCTAATGTGGTCCAAATAATCTGGTTCAACTGATCCATTTCAATTTATCTGGTGATACTCATCTGGTTAAACTAATCTGATTCATCTAATCAACTGATCTAGTTCAACTAATCTGTTTCATCTAATTTGGTTTAACTAATAGTTTAACTAATCTGGTTTAACTCAGACTAGCCTCACTTTAGTTTAGTTAAATTAAGTTAAAGTTTAGATAAACATAGTCTTATTAAACTCAATCTGGTTTGGTTAAACTTAATCTGGTTTGGTTAAACTCAGTCTGGTTTAATTAAACACAGTCTAGTTTAGTTAAACTCAGTCTAGTTCAGTTAAACTTAATCTGGTTTATTAAACTCAGTTTTCTGTTAAACCCAGTATAGTTTTGTTAACCTAATTTTGTTTTGGTTAAACTCGGTCTGGATTAATTAACCTCAGTCTAGTTTATAAAACTGAGTCTGATTTAGACAAACTCAGTCTTTAGTTAACTCAGTCTGGTTTAGTTAAGCTGAGTCTAGTTTACAAAACTCAGTCTGGTTTAGACAAACTTAGTCTTTAGTTAAACTCAGTCTTTTATTAAGCTCAGTCTAGTTTAGTTAAACTCAGTCTGGTATAGTTAAGCTTGGTCTAGTTTAGTTAAACTCAGTCTTTAGTTAAACTGACCTCGGACTCGGGGTAGTGGTAGAAGCAGCAGTAGTACAGTGTGGTGATCAGAGGCATGTTGAGGATCGAAGCTCTTCTGGGAAACTTCTGGAAGATTTCCACCTTCCCCCCGCGCTCCGCCTGCCGGTCGGTTGCCTGGCAACAAGGCAAAGGGACTGGGATTAGACTGGAGAACAGTGGGACGGCTTATTCTGGGACACTGGGATAAGTGGAATGTAAGACAAGAGGTTCAGACTGACCTCGATGATGATCTGTCTCTCCAGCAGAGTGTAGTGATCCTGAACGTGAGCCGAGTCCTCCGGAGAAAACGGAAGACTGGAAACAAACAACGGGTCACAGTAAGTAAACCCCACCAGGTCACAGTATTAGTACATGAGTCACAGCGAGTAAACTCCACCAGGTCACAGTATTTGTACACAAGTCACAGAGAGTGAACTCCACCAAGTCACAGTATTAGTACACCAGTCACAGCGAGTAAAGTCCATCAGGTTGCAGGACTCACTCACCTGAGGCAGCTCTTCAGGAAGTCCCGCCTCTTGTTTTCATCTGCAATGCTCAGGTGTTCTTTATACTGCAGCAGCTGTTGCCATGGAAACAGACAGGAAATGATGTCAGCTCCTTGTTGGTCTGATCTGTACCTCTGATGTGTTCTGCAGGTGTGTTAATGTGTGTGTGAACGTACCGCTGCGTCCTCCGTCCTTCCCAGAGCTCTGAGGACGACAGCAAGAGAACAAAATGTCAGGTAAATATTAGGAGTGGGAATCACAGGGGTAATAATAATATCATACTATCACGATACGATAATGTCGCTATGCATTATCACAATACTGTGCTATCACAACACAGTACTAACACGATATGATACTATCAAGATATGATACCATTTAGATTCGATACTATCACGATATTATACTATCACAATATTATACTATCATGATACCATATTCTCACAATACAGTACTATCGTGATTTGTGTTCCACAATAACAATCCTATCGCAATGCTCATACCATTCTATCACAATAAGATATTACCATGGTATGATCATGATATTTGGCTCATGATACACTACTATGACGCTGCTTGTCCCACTTTAATGATACTATCACAATATGATCATGATATGTAGTCAACAATATGATGCTATCACAATATGGTACTACCACGTCACAATACTATAACAACACGAAACTATCACCCAATAATACTATCACATTACAATACGACTGTGATGAAATACTATCATAATAAGTTACTATCATGATATTTGGCCAACGCTACAAAACTATTGTGATACTTGGCCTGAAATATGATACTATCACAACATGGTACTGTCATAATACAATACTTTAATGACATGATACTATCCTGACACAATACAATCACAATAAGATATTACCATAAGATCACGATATTTGGCCCACAATAACAATACCATTACAATACTTGTCCCACAATAATAGTACTATCACGATACTTGGTCCGCAATACAATACTATCATGAAACGATACTGCCCAATATGATACTATAACAATACAACACTATGAAAATACACTACTATTAGAAAATGATACTATCATGATACAATCACATTATTTGGACAACAATATGATACTGTCACCGTACTTGGTCCAAAATATGATACTAATGTGGCATGGTACGATTACAACACGATACCATTACGATGCCATACTATCATGATACTATACCATTACAATACAATGCTCATCACTCATCACAATACCATGATAACGATACTTTCACAATACAATCATGATATTTGGTCACGATGCTATCATGATATTGCGATTCTGTGATAGCTGATATATTGTTATAATGTTGTTGCCCCTGATTATCTGTTTGTGGTAAATTCTACAAACACGTGTGGACTGTTGTGTTTTCTGACACTGAGATTTTAAACCCTGCAGCGAAACACGTCACGTGCAGTAGTCCCGCCGGAAACACTGACTGAGGCGTCGTCTGTTACGAGGTTTTGGTAGTGGTGCTCCAGTGTGCAGGAGGTCTGCAGAGTCAGGTACCTGAGCAGCTCCAGCAGCAGTCTCTGGTCTCTGGTCTCAGTCAGGTACTGGATGAAATGTCTCAGAGCCGTCTGCCTGGACTCCAGCTCCCGAAACAAAACCTCTGAACACAGACACACCAAGAGTCAAAAACACCAGGTGACCAGTCTAACTGATCCAGGACCCGTCTGACTAATTCAGGACCAGGTCTGATTGATCCAGGACCAGGTCTGACTGATCCATGACCAGGTTTGACTGATCCAGGACCAGGTCTCACTTATCCAGGACCACTCTGACTGATCCAGAACGAGGTCTGAGTGATCCAGGGCCAGATCTTACCTTTACTTAGAGTCCTCTTCAGGTAGATTAACACCTGAAAGTAAAGCGTGTTGTCAGACGTGTTGTTGATAAAGTTTACATCATGTTGTTGTTGTCGGGTAGATTGTAAATAAAGTTACAGCAGTGATGACGTTTCCATCATGAGCTCTGACGGCGAAATCCAGCAGCAGCAGTTTGTCCTGAAGAGACCGAAACTTCTCCAGAGTCACAACCTGAAACACAGTACAAGTAAACTGAAGTACTACACTCTGATCATACTACACTGAAAGTACACACTGACACTCAGACAGATGGACAAAAAGACACACAGTGGGACAGGTGAACAGAGAGACAGGTGTGTTACCTTTCCCTGCTGCATCCTCTGGACCGTCTCCTCAGGCGACCAATCGCTGACATAATCCTGACATCACATGATGACATCATCATTAGGTCACTAGAAAATAAATCTGAATGGCGGCTTCACAGTTTAAAATCAGATTATCAATCTCTAATCAGAGTATCAGATTTAATCAGATTATCAGGCTTCAAATGTATTACCTTGTATTCAGATTTGGGTTTTCGAAGTTCTGGAGCGTAGAGTCTGACAGAGGAGTCACTGAACGCTACGACACAAAAATATCAACATAAGTCCAACTTACTCACTGACTGACTCAAACTGACTCACTGACTGACTCACTGACTGACTCCCTCATTCATACAGAGTGTTGGTCAGACTTACTTTCAGTGAATGACTGGAAGTTTCCTCCTTTAGTTTTTCCTGAAGAGAAAAAAAAGTTTGTTTCCGTTCACGAGTCACCACCTGTCTGTCCACCTGACTGTCCACCTGTCTGTCCAGCTGTCTGTCCACCTGTCTCACCTCTCTGTCCACATGTCTCACCTTTGAACAGGGAGCTCAGAGAGTATCCTGAATGACTCCTGCTGATGGTCGTTGTCTCCGTGGTGATTTTGGGGAAGGCGGGCTCTCTGTCTGTCCTCTGACTGGATGCTGCCGTCTCATTGACCGACCAGGAGATACCTGAGGAGACACAGGACAATGATCCACACGCTGCAGCCAATCACAGCTCAGAGATCTCCACAGGTGAACAATGATGTCTTACTCCCGACGGGCTCTCCGCTCCAGCTGACCTTCTCCACCTCGTCTTCGTCATCGTCATCCTCCACAAACTGCCGGATACTGTTTACCGCCTGCTTTGACTCCTTCAACTGTCAACAACACACCTGAAGGTCACACAGGTGCACCTGGAGATCACGCAGGTACACTGACACGCCTAGAGATCACACAGTTACACCGACACCTGGAGGTCACACAGGTGCACTGACACACCTGGAGGTCACACAGGTGCACCGACACACCTGATGGTCGCACAGGTGCACTGACACACCTGGAGGTCACACAGGTGCACTGACACACCTGATGGTCACACAGGTGCACTGACACACCTGGAGGTCACACAGGTGCACTGACACACTGGAGGTCACACAGGTGCACTGACACACCTGATGGTCACACAGGTGCACTGACACACCTGGAGGTCACACAGGTGCACTGACACACCTGTCGTCACACAGGTGCACTGACACACCTGATGGTCGCACAGGTGCACTGACACACCTGATGGTCGCACAGGTGCACTGACACACCTGGAGGTCACACAGGTGCACCGACACACCTCTTGGTGTGCAGGTTGGGGTCTTACCCTGCTTAACTCGTCGTCATCATCGTCGAAGGTGAAGGCTTTAAACTTGGAGGTGTTCCAGTAATCCTCCTCGTCCGCTTTAAATTTCATCATCTGGACACATGACACAAACTTTATTTAAACTGTCCACAAAAACGGGAACAATAAAGACACATTTATATACCCGTTACTTTTTTTCCACCTGTCCACCAGGTGTCCTCTAGGTATTGTGTGTATTTATTGTGTATTTTGTGTGTATTTTGTGGAGGTTTCTGTTGGTCTGAACACGGATAAGATTACTGATCTTGATGATATGAAAAGGTAGATTGTGATTGTGTTTGTTTGTGTGTGTGTGTGTGTGTATTATTTTGTGTATTGTATGTGTATTTTGTGTGTATTCTCTGTGAATGTGAGTGTATGCTGTGTGTTTTTGTGTGTATTTTATGCATGTACTTTGAGTCTTTTCTTTGTGTATTCAGTGTGTTTTCTGTGTGTATTTTGCATGCATACTGTATGTGTAATTGCTGTTTGTATGTGTTTTTGTGTGTATTTTCTGTGTATTCTGCGTGTATTTTGTGCGTTTTTGTGTATATATTCTGCGTGTATTCTCTGTATATTTGTGTATATTTTGTATATTTTGTGTCTGTATGACAGCCGGAAGCTGGTTAGCATGCTAGCAGGCTAACAGAAACGTCAGTGTTTAAACCGGATTTAACGGTTTGGTGCACGTTGACAAACCGCGAGAACAGTGACGTCAGAGTACGCGGACACATACCGTTTGTATCGATCAGAGAATTATCGGTTTTAAAACTGACAGTCGATCAGAATCGATCAGCTGTTTTTACCTTCAGCTGCAGCTGCTCCTCTTCTTCTCTGACGGAGGCTTCAGAGTTTCCGGTCGCGCGGGGGCTGCTGGGAGTTGTAGTGATACGGAGCTGAAAACAGCTGAATTGACAAAAGCACCGATTTTTTAAAAAAGTTTAAGTTTAATATAAACAAACGTTTTGATCAAGTACAAATGAAAACAGAAAAATCTTTGATCTTTTAATAAGAATAAATAAAAGATCATTTTTATCAAAGATACATGTGAATGACATTTAAATTAAAATGAAAAAAAACCTTTTATATATTACTTTTATATTATTGTATAAAAAAAAAAAAACCAATCTGACAAATACATAAAACATATTTTATGGATCTGAGAGGTTTTAGTATTGTGTCTCATTTTTTTTTTATTGTTATTATTATTATTATTAGTAGTAGTAGTAGTAAGTAGTAGTAGTAGTAGTAGTAAAAGGAGTAAAAGTAGTGGCAGCAGTAGTAGTGGTAGTGGTAGTAGTAGCAGTATTGTTGTTGTTGTTATTATAATTAGTAGTAGTAGTGGTAGTAGTAGTACTTTTGTTTTGTATTACCACTACTTGTTTTGCTTTTAAATCATTTTTAATTTGTCTCAAACTCTGGAAAAGTTTTATTGCTAATTGAAGCACGTAACTTTGCTGGTGGTTTTACTTTGAAAGTCTTTAGAGGAAGTGGATAAAGTGACTGTGAGTCTGGTTTTAAGTTTCACGTGAAGAGTCACAGTCACACTTTGGTTCAGAGACTCTCAGGAGACATTCACAGACACTTTGTCTGAGAAAAAGTACAGCAAATACTGCAGTAACAGTACTTCAGTAACAGTACTGCAGTATAATAATCAGTACTTCAGTCAGTGACTCTGATGGCTAAATGGGGTGAAGGAGATCCTCGATGGATCGTAGAACAGAGAGCTGATGCCACCAACGTCAACAACTGGCACTGGTCTGTGACTTTAATTATTATTATTTTATTATTATTATTATTATTATTATTATTATTATTATTATTATTATTTATTATTATTATTATTATTGTTGTTGTTGTTGATGATGATTATTTATAATATTAATAATAAGCTCAGCGGATCAGATCAGTGCTCTGACATCAGAGGAGTCCAGAAGAATCTGTGTGTGTGTGTGTGTGTGTGTGTGTGTGTGTGTGTGTGTGTGTGTGTGTGTGTGTGTTATTTTGGGACTGCAGTGTGTGTGTGTGTGTGTGTGTGTGTGTGTGTGTGTGTGTTGTGTGTGTGTGTGTGTGTTATATGATCCTCCTGCTTCAGCTGTTCAGATATTTTTAAAGGTTCTCCTTTAAGCGTCCTGATTGGACCACAGGATGTGATGTCGGTTCGGGGGGTCGGGGCGGGGGGGGGGGGGGGGGGGGGGGGGGGGGGCTGTAGCTTTACTCATGATGGCTCACCTGGCTGCTCCTCTTCCTTCTGCTCCTCCTCCTCAGGACGGAGCGGGATGTAAGCGGCTGGTCGGAGGAGCGCCTCCGGCAGCTGCTGCTGGCGGTGCGCGTGGAGGGCGCGGAGGGCTCCGCTCAGCTGACCGACGTCAACAAACTGGAGGGCGAAGCTTCGATCAACAACCGCAAAGGAAAAACTCTTCTTCTTCTACGAGTGGCAGCTGAGGGCGAGCTGGCTGGGTCGGTGACGACGTCACACATTACGTCACAAATCAATACTCACACAGACACGATCAATAACTGCTGTCCTCCGCAGGGACGTCCAGCGGCGGCGTCAAGTACAGGGGGACTGTGGACGTGTCCAACCTGTCGGACGAGAACGACGTGGACGACCTCGACGTGAGTCAGCATCTTTTTGTGTTTTGATTTTTCTTTTCTTAGAAGAAGAAAAAGTCTTAAGTTTCAAGAAAAAGATCCCCCTTTTTGGTGCAATTTTTACTGAAAGGAAAGATTTTTTTTTTCTTATAATGTTCGGCAATTTCTTTTTTAGATTTTTTTTCAGCGATTCTTCTGTAAATTTAAAAGTCTTTTACAATTTTTGGCGAAAAGATTTAGCTGAATTTTTTGTCTTTAAAATTTTTGGGTTATTTTTTAAAATAAATATATTTTGGCAATTTTATTTTTTTTGTGCAATTTTTAAGAACACGTGATTTTTCTTGTCGATTCTTTATTTCTTTTATTTTAAAATGTAAAAATGTTGCTGATTTTTTGCTTTTTAAAATTATTTTTGCTTTCGAGGGGTTTCAAGGCAAAGTTTTTTGAAAATAACCAAAAACAACTGTGATTCCGCGGTTGATCCCGTGTTAATTCCGTGTTAATTTCGGGTTGATCCCGTGTTAATTCCGTGTTAATTTCGGGTTGATCCCGTGTTAATTGCCGTGTTAATTTCGGGTTGATTTCGGGTTGATCCCGTGTTAATTTCGGGTTGATCCCGTGTTAATTCCGTGTTAATTTCGGGTTGATCCCGTGTTAATTCCGTGTTAATTTCGGGTTGATCCCGTGTTAATTTCGGGTTGATCCCGTGTTAATTCCGTGTTAATTTCGGGTTGATCCCGTGTTGATTCTGTGCAGATCTCGGTGTCTCTGTGTAAAGACCAGCCCGACACGCCGCTCCTGGGCCTAATGAGGCGGTCGGGGGTCCAAGAGGTGCGCCGGGTTCTGGGCGAGTACGTCCGCCAGCTGAAGTCAGGTATGTTACCCAGAATGCATCAGGACTGACCAATTAGGGATGATGTCGCGGTAATCCGAGTGAACTTTGATCTCACAGAGTTCAGTCAGGGTATGATTCTTCCCACCGCCGACCAGCCGAAACCGCCTCAGACCCAGACCCCCAAGACCCAGATCCAGACCAGCAGACCACAGGTACACATCCAGACCCTCAGGTGAGTCAGGTGAGGGAGTGACCTTTGACATCTTTGTGCTCTCCTACAGAAAAGCCCCGCCCCCAAGTCCTCCTCGGGCTCTGCCCCCTGCCCGGCAGGTGTTCGTATCCCGACCTGCACCTTCAGCCTGCAGGACACCTTCCAGACTACACCAGACGAGATCTACAGGACCTTCATCAGCCAGGAGGTATCAGACCAGGACAGACCAGAGCAGACCAATGCAGGATCAGGACAGACCAGGAAAGACCAGATGGACCAAACAGACCAGACAGATCAGGACAGTCCAGGAAAGACCAGATGGACCAAACAGACCAGACCAGATCAGGACAGACCAGGAGAGACATTAGAGACCAGAAAACCAGACAGACCAAGAAAGACCAGACTAGTACTGTAGTGCTTTAGTAGTACTGTATTGTTGTTCCAGTACTGTAGTGCTTTAGTAGTACTGTAGTGTTGTGGTAGTCCTGTCATGTTGTAGTAGTACTATAGTGTTGTAGCAGTGCTGTAGTGCTGTAGTAGTACTGCAGTACTTGAGGTAACGCTCTCCGTGACGGCAGTTCGTGCAGGTGTTCACGCGTTCGGCGGCGGTGGTGGACGGGCGCCATGGCGGCAGGTTCCAGATGTTGGACGGGAGCGTCAGCGGAGAGTTCACACAGCTGGTGAGGTCACAGCTGCTCGGCCAATCAGTGCTCAGTTCTCAGTCACCACGGTAACCAGACGGCTGCTCCTCCCCGCAGGTGCCGGACCGGAGGATCGAGATGAGGTGGCGGTTCAGGACGTGGCCCAGCGGTATGTCTTTCTGCGGTGATGTCATGAATGATGTGTGAGGCTGGCGTGGACAGTGTGACACGTGTGTGTCTCTCCCTCAGAGCACTACGCCGCCGTCAGGCTGGAGCTGGAGGAGCGAGGAGACGAGACGCAGCTGACCATGGAGTGCGGCGGCGTCCCTGTGGGCGAGGAGGACGCCACCCGGGAGGGCTGGAGGCGCTTCTACTTCCACGCCATCAAACAGACATTTGGATACTGAGACTCAGAGCCCTGCAGCTCGTCTGACAGGCTCACCAGGACACCTGCCCAGAGGAACCCTGTGTGTCCTCCCGGAGGACTGCCGGGTCTCTGTTTAACCTGAATTAAAGGAGCCGTCCCACACCTTTAACCTTCTGTATTTAACCCTTTGAACGCTGAGAAAATTGATTTATTTTAAAAACATGGAAAAAAGTCAACAAGCAACTAAGAAATGCTCCACAAATTGCAAGAAATCACTTTAGAAAATTATTTTTAAATATCTTTTTTCAGAGAGATATTTCTTAAAGTGTCATAGTTACAGATTACTTTTTTGACAGAATTATTATAATTTTTGAGCTTTTTTTTTAAGGTCATTTATTTCATTAATTTTTAACATTTTCTGTTTGATGTGTTTTTGTTTTTGATGGGGTGGTATTTTTTTCTTTTTACTTTTGATTTTGTTCCTCATTTCTGGGTCAGTTATTCTGAAGTTGCTCGTTACCTTCTTCGAATGTTTTCAGGTTTGAAAGGGTTAAAGCTCGATGCTCGTCAGCGGCCTCCTGTGTGTTTGTCTTCCTCTCATCAGGACCAACAGAGTGAGCCGTCCGGACAGGAAGAAAAAAAACTCCATCCATCCATTTTCTTCCGCTTATCCGGGGTCGGGTCGCGGGGGCAGCAGCCTAAGCAGGGAAACCCAGACTTCCCTCTCCCCGGCCACTTCATCCAGCTCTTCCCGGGGGACCCCGAGGCGTTCCCAGGCCAGCTGAGAGACGTAGTCTCTCCAGCGTGTCCTGGGTCTTCCCCGGGGCCTCCTACCGGTGGGACGTGCCCTGAACACCTCACCAGGGAGGCGTCCTGGAGGTATCCTAATTAGATGCCCGAGCCACCTCATCTGGCTCTTCTCAATGCGGAGGAGCAGCGGCTCTACTCCGAGCTCCTCCCGGATGACCGAGCTTCTCACCCTATCTCTAAGGGAGAGCCCAGCCACCCTACGGAGGAAACTCATTTCGGCTGCTTGTACCCGCGATCTAGTTCTTTCGGTCACTACCCAAAGCTCGTGACCATAGGTGAGGGTAGGAACGAAGATCGACCGGTAAATCGAGAGCTTTGCCTTTCGGCTCAGCTCCCTCTTCACCAAGACAGACCGGTGCAGAGTCCGCATTACTGCAGACGCCGCACCGATCCGCCTGTCGATCTCCCGTTCCATCCTTCCCTCACTCGTGAACAAGACCCCGAGGTACTTAAACTCCTCCACTTGGGGCAGGACTTCATCCCCGATCCGGAGGGGGCACGCCACCCTTTTCCGGCTGAGAACCATGGTCTCGGATTTGGAGGTGCTGATTCTCATTCCAGCCGCTTCACACTCGGCTGCGAACCGATCCAGTGAGAGCTGAAGGTCGCGGCCCGATGAAGCCAACAGGACCACATCATCTGCAAAGAGCAGAGACCTAATCCTGAGGTCACCAAACCGGACCCCCTCAACACCCTGGCTGCGCCTAGAAATTCTGTCCATAAAAGTTATGAACAGAATCGGTGACAAAGGGCAGCCCTGGCGGAGTCCAACCCTCACCGGAAACGAGTTCGACTTACTGCCGGCAATGCGGACCAAGCTCCGGCACCGGTCATACAGGGAACGGACAGCCCGTATCAGGGAGTCCGAAACCCCATATTCCCGGAGAACCCCCCACAGGACTCCCCGAGGGACACGGTCGAATGCCTTCTCCAAGTCCACAAAGCACATGTGGACTGGTTGGGCAAACTCCCAAGCACCCTCAAGGATCCTGCCAAGGGTCCAGAGCTGGTCCACAGTTCCACGACCGGGGCGAAAACCGCATTGCTCCTCCTGAATCCGGGGTTCGACTATCCGGCGGACCCTCCTCTCTAGTACCCCCGAATAGACCTTACCAGGGAGGCTGAGGAGTGTGATCCCCCTGTAGTTGGAACACACCCTCCGGTCCCCCTTCTTGAAAAGAGGGACCACCACCCCAGTCTGCCAGTCCAAGGGCACTGCCCCCGATGTCCACGCAATGTTGCAGAGTCGTGTCAGCCACGACAGCCCCACAACATCCAGGGCCTTGAGGAACTCTGGGCGGACCTCGTCCACCCCCGGGGCCCTGCCACCGAGGAGCTTTTTGACCACCTCGGTAACCTCAGCCCCAGAGATAGAGGAGCCCACCCCCGTCAACACTGTGTATGGTGGCGACGGGGCACTGCTGACCACGACTCGGGACGTTGTGGATCGGTGGCAGGAATACTGCGAAGACCTCCCCAATCCCACCGACACGCCGTCCGTCGGGGAAGCAGGGCCTGGAAAAAAAACTATTAATAATAATAATTATTATTATTATAATAACGAGCAGAATACAAGTTTGAGTTTTATTTCTACTGTCTCTTTATTCTGTCGTCGTTGCTTTTTGTTTTTTTTCGGAACATGATTTTTTTATCGATTTGTTTACAGGAACGACAAAGTTGAAATACACAAACACGTTCATTTACAAACAAAACAGGAGAGAAAAAAGAGTTAAACAGCTGGTTTTCATATTTTACAGGAATGTTTCATATTTACACAAACATCTAAAAGCTACTTTTCTTTTTACAATATAAACAACATGAAAACACGATATAAAAGCCGTTCAATCTGATCGATCGCTGATCAATTAAAAACCAATTCAGTTAAAAGTTAAACAAAATATTTTGATTTCCTCTGAATTCCATCGAATTTTTAAAAAAGCTGCTCTTTCTAATCGATGATTGTTTAACTGGTCCAAGTGATCAGTGATATTGTGTATTGATTACTGCGACATTAATCGGTCTCAGTGGGAAGCTGCCTCGGTCCGGACGGAGAGTTTAACCTCTGGAGGTCAAAGGTCAGCAGGGCGGAGCTAGAAGACTTCCTCCTCCTCCGCCTCACAGCCGTAATCTGCAAAACACCGTCAATCGATCAATTAGTCAATAAATCGATCAATCAAAAAATCAATCAATCAGTCGAAACGAACTCTTTCGGAATAAAAGTGACTTTATGACCTTAATGTTTCCGGTCCTCGTTCTTCTTAATTATGACGTCATTAGTTTATTAATTAAAGCGTATTCTTTTTTTGTTTTTATTGACGATTTTTGAAAAATAAATAAATACATTTTTGGAGACATTTCAAAAAACATTTGGTGATTTTTTAAGAAATTTTAGATTTTGAAGAAAACATTTTGGTGATTTTCAAATTCCTTGATTTTTCCAGGTTTTCCATGACCATACGGACACCTGGTCATGACCAAGGTCACATGACCTGTGACCTCTCCTTCCTGTGGATTTTCAGAATAATAGTCTGGACTGACCTCCTACGAGCTGCAGAGCGCTGACACACTCCTCCTCCACCTCCTCCTCCTCCTCCTCCTCGCCCTCCTCCTCCTCCTCCTCCACCGCCACCGCGGGGGCAGCAGGGGCGGAGCTTGTGGCTGGTTCAGGTTTTGGTGGTGCTTCAGGTGCAGCCGCTGGTGTTACTTCTGTTGTCATGGTGACGGGGTTTTCTACCTGAGAGGTCAAAGTTCAATGATGACGTTTGTTAGTGTTTAAAAGAATCACACACACACACACACACACACATACACTCTGTACGTACAGCGGGAGGCATCAGGTGGGCGTCGGCGTGGTCGCTCACCTGGACGGTTTTCTTCTTCTTTGATGTGGACGACAGGAGGAGGCGGACCCTGCAGCGAAAACATTCTTTTATTGATTGATGTGTTTTTCCTGATAATTGATTGACGACAGATCAGAGAGCAGAACGACGTCTTCAGCTCACCGAGAGATTAAACATTTAACTCAAATCACGAAAACATTACTGATTCATTTTCCTGATGGATTGATTGATTGACTGATTGATTGATGATTGATTGACTGATTGATTGATTGCTTCTTCAAACTACTTAACTAACAACGCTTGACTGAGACAAAATAATTAAATTTTGTCAAAGATGATAATTTGGACGTTTGAACATTTAGATTCCAGATTATAATCTGAATGTATAGATGTTAGATAATGTACAGACTATAGGTGAAGTATAGATTAAACATCATGTAGAGATAATATATAGAATATTGATAATGTCTACATTTAAGCCTATAGTTTATAGCTCTTACTACTGTGTAGAATACTGTGTAGAAAATAGATAATGTATGGATTATAGGTAATGTATGCTTTATAGAGCGTTTGGATTATAGATCAGGTGAGTGATGGTACCTCTTCCCCATGATGTTAGCGTTAGTGGCGAGGTCTTGGTTGGTGTCGCTGGCCTTCCTGCGGCGTCGCCGGGTGAGTCGTTTGCGTGTGGCGGGGACGGCGGTGTTGGAGGAAGCTCTGCTGGGACTGCTGCCCCCCCCACTTCCTGTCCCCCGGCTGTTGAGGTCTCGGAGGACGTCGTAGTTGATCTTACTGGAGATCTTCTTCTTCTCCAGCATCCGCTCGATGGCCTCGCCCGCCGTCGACGCCTCGATCTGCTCCTTCTTCTTCTTCGACTTCTTCGGCTGCACACACAGTTGAGCTTTTACTATAGGGACACAACCAGGGGCCATCACTGGCCCTCAGGGGCTATCACTGGCCCTCAGGGGCCCTCAGGGGCCCTCAGGGGCCACGGTTAATGATCCTGGAGTTGCTGTTGTTCACTCACCTTCTCTTTATACGTCCCCTGTTCCTTCTCCTTCTGTATCCTCTCCTCTTTCTCTGAGGACACACACACACACACACACACACACACACACAGTCAAAAACACACAACCCTGATGAAGGTGATGAAGATGATGAAGGTGATGAAGATGATGAAGGTGATGAAGGTGACTCCTCCTCCTCACCTTTCTGCTCCTTCAGGTACTCGGCGTTCTGTTTCATCCACAGATCCGTCTTCACCTGAACCTCCCGATCGTTCAGGATGTACTGCAGCAAAAAACACAACCTTTCACAATAAAAGCACCCTCTGTTTCTATAGATAATGAATCACAGAACAGTGATGTCACTTCCTGTGGAATGACATCACTTCCTGACCTGAGAGTAGATGATGTCACTGACCTTCTCGATCTCCTGGTCGTCGATGCCGTTCAGGTCCAGCTCGCCACTCTCCGGCTGCTTGTCTGTGAAAACAGGAGCAGCTCACCTGTTTACCACCTGTCCATGGCTCATGATGAGGTCATGATGATGCCATGATGATGTCATACGTACCGTCTGGTTTCTCGCCGCTCTCGGACTCATTAAAGGTCTGGAAGGTCTGCTGGAGGCCGAGGCTGGCGGCGCTCGGCAGTTTTCCCAGGATGGCAGCAAGAGGTGCAGCCTGGCGTTGATGGCCCGCACCCTCCGTGTCTGGCCCCGCCTCCTGCTCACTGTCTTCTGTCTTCTTGCCCCGCCCCTCCTCCTCCTGGATCACCTGACACAGGAAGTCCTGAGTCAGGTGCTGGGCGGCAGCTTGAAGCTCGGCGTCGTCGACCTCCGGAGGCTCAGGCTCAGAGGTGGACGACAAAATCTCGACATCCTCGGGGTCTGAAACCAAAAAACACAGAGGGCATTGATGTTCGAGACTCCGCGGACTCAAGACCAGGACCAGAATCAGGACCAGGACTCCTGAGGAGGAGGACAGTGAGGAGGACAGACCAATCTCTTTGGCGTAGGCGGCGTAGATTCCTCTGAGTTTTGGTCGGCTTTTCTCCAGCTCTGTCTCAATCTCGTCTTTGTAGCAGCTGATCTCTCCTGAGGGGACAAAGTGGGACAAGTTAGTCCTCTGAATGTCTTCTGAAGTGTCCTAAACGACACCTTTAGTGTCCTGAGAGTGGGCTGAGTTAGGGACCGACCTTCGACCTCGTCCAGCTTCCTGGCCAGCTCGTGTTCTAGCTGCAGAGGACAGAGGACAGAGGACAGACAGTGAGGTGATTGGTTGGGTTATTGATCTCTGCAGCCAATCAGAGAGTAGGGATCTACCTGCTGCATCTTGGCTTTGTGCTGCGAGGCGGTGAACGACGGCGGATCACATTCCTGCTCCAGATCCACCCTCATGAACTCATCGATGGTCAGCTGACTGGTGGGCGTGTCCTCGAACTCTGTCAGTCTGCAGGGAGGGAGACAGGACGCTGGGATCTACTGGGATCTATTGTTCTCTCACATTATCTAATGTAATCTACTGGTATCTACAACGGTGATCTACTATGATCTACTTTGTTCTACTTGGTTCTACTGTGATCTAATATGATCTACAATTATAATCTACTGTGATCTATCTCAATCTTCTATGATCTAATGTAATCTACTGTGATCTACTGTGATCTCCAACTGTAATCTACAATAATAAACTATAATAATCTACACGAACAACTGTAATTTAAAGTAATCTACAATGATATACTGTAATTACTAGGATGTGATGTAATCTACTATGATCTACTGTCATCTACTGAGTTTTACTGTGATCTACTCTAATCTACTACACTGACGTACAGGAAAACAATGTGATCTTCTGTAATCTACTACAGGGATAAACTGTAATCTACTGCAGTCAGCTGGGGTATAATGTGATCTACTGTGAACACTGGGATCCACTGTAATATTCTGGGATCCACTGTAATATTCTGGGATCTGCTGTAATCGATTGTGATTTTTTTGTAATCTACAATGATCTACTGAGATCAACTATAATATACCAAAACCTACTGGAATCTACGGTGATCTAGTGAAATATACTGGGATCTACTGTGGCAGTCAGAGATCTACTGTGATCAACTGAGATCTACTGTAATAGTCAGGGATCTACTGTAATAGTCTGGGATCTACTGTGATCCGGCTCTCACCTCTTCCTCAGGGTGGTCTGGCAGACCTTCACCACACTGATCACATCCTTCACCGTACGACGAAACTTGTGCATCCGAGCTGCGACCAGGAGAGCTGAGGAGGAGGAAGAAGAGGAGGAGAGTAAATGTTTGGCTGTTGATGTTTGTTGTTGCCGTGGTAACGGTGGTCGTGTTGTACCTGCTCCACAGAGTCCAGATGGACGGCGTCCCGTGTGCATCCAGTCCCTCTTCATCCTCTGGACCAGACGAAGAGCCGTCATGGAAACCTCATGAGTTTTCACCCCGAACTCCAACATGTGAGCGAACCGAGGGATGTACAGGCACGGGTCTGAGGAGGAGCAGGAGCAGGAGCAGGAGGAGGAGGAGGAGGAGAGAGAGGAGCAGGAGTGAGTTTCGGAGGTGTTCCCCTTTAAAACGTTTCATTCACATTGAAATTGTCGGAGTGAAACTGATGTTTGTGTTTGTGGTTTATTTTATTTTTTATTTTTTATTGTGTGAATTCCTGATGTTTCACTTCCGGTGCAGCAGGTGGCGACAAACACCTGTACGGAGGACTGTGATCCGCCAGAGAAACAGCAGAAGAAGAAGAGGTGCTGCAGCAGAAGAAGAAGTAGCAGCTGGTGTCCGTCTGAGTTTAACGTTAACGGCAGAAAGAACCGGGACAGGTAAACAAACACACACACACACACACACACACACACACACACACGCACACACACACCGTGTCTGTGTGACAGAAACACGAGCAGAGCTCGGATCAGTTCGGTTCAGTTCGGTTCAGTTCGGTCCGCGGGGTCGCTGTGTGTGTCCGTTAACGGCAGCGGGAGCTGGAGGACTGTACCGGTGCTGATAAATAGTTATTGATGAGCCTGTGACGGCGATCAGGTGTGTGATTGATGTGTGTCATATCACCTGTCAGCGACACACACACACACACACACACACACACACACACACACACACACACAGAACCACAGAAGAAGAACTCACGTTTCTTCGTGTGTTCATGTAAACACTGAGTAATCTGATTACTCCGAGGACACGTTACTGCGTTACTTTTCAAGGTGCTCTCGAGGAAAAAAAACATCAAATAATCTATTGATTATTGATTATTGATGTAAAATCGCCACAATTAAACCAGAAACTGTTTCTACTGCGTGTGTGTGACGTTTCGTTCAGGTGAAAATCTATCGATCGATCATTTTTCTGTTGTCATCAATCGCCTGAGACGTGAGCCGATCACTGATCAAAGGCTTCTGTTATTGATAGATCTCCTATCTGATGAGCTGATTTTATTATGAAATAGTGACAGGAAGTGCAATGTGTTGATCAGCTGATCAGTTCGCGATGCAGCACTGTCTGTCCTCAGATTAAAACTACAGATCATAATCTGAGAGCTGCAGATTAAAACTACAGATCATAATCTGAGAGCTGCAGATTAAAACTACAGATTATAATCTGAGAGCTGCAGATTAAAACTACAGATTATAATCTGAGAGCTGCATCGGGATCTGAAGTCTGAAGAGACTCTTTTTTTCTGTTTCCTCTCTGACAGGAAACAGTCATCATGCTGTGAGGTCATCACCTCATTAACTCTGTGACCAGCGAGGAGGAGGAGCAGGAGGAGGAGGAGCAGGAGGAGGAGGAGCAGGAGGAGGAGGAGGAGCAGGAGAAGCAGGAGGAGGAGGAGGAGCAGGAGAAGCAGGAGCAGGAGGAGGAGGAGGAGCAGAAACAGTAGGAGGAGCAGGAGAAGCAGGAGGAGGAGAAGCAGTAGGAGGAGCAGGAGGAGAAGAAGGAGAAGCAGGAGGAGGAGGAGCAGGAGGAGGAGCAGAAGCAGTAGGAGGAGCAGGAGAAGCAGGAGGAGGAGGAGGAGAAGCAGGAGGAGGAGCAGGAGAAGGAGAAGCAGGAGGAGGAGAAGGAGAAGCAGGAGGAGGAGCAGGAGGAGGAGAAGGAGAAGCAGGAGGAGGAGGAGCAGGAGGAGGAGGAGGAGAAGCAGGAGGAGGAGAAGGAGAAGCAGGAGGAGCAGGAGGAGATGGCGGCTGACCTCCTCTCCACCAGCCTCCCGCTCAGTCAGGAGGAGGAGGAGGAGGTGAAGAAGAGTTTCATTCAGCCTGATGAAGCGGAGCCGCTGGCTGGAAACACCAATGAAGAAGAGGAGGTTCTGTCGCTCAGTGACAGAGAGGACGGAGACAAGAGACAGGAGACTCAGCCGACGCTCCGAGAGAGGTAGGACTCTCTACGTCTCCTGTTTGACTCCATCTGAATCTGTCTCCTCTTTTACATCATCTGAGTCTTTGTCTCCTGTTTGACTCTGTTTGAATCTTTGTCTCCTGTTTGACTCTTTCTGAGTCTTAGTCTCCTGTTTGACTCTGTCTGAATCTTTGTCTCCTGTTTGACTCTTCCTAAGTCTTTGTCTCCTGTTTGACTCTGTCTGAATCTTTGTCTCCTGTTTGACTCTGTCTGATTCTTTGTCTCCTCTTTGACATCATCTGAGTCTTTGTCTCCTGTTTGACTCTGTTTGAATCTTTGTCTCCTGTTTGACTCTTTCTGAGTCTTAGTCTCCTGTTTGACTCTGTTTAAATCTTTGTCTCCTGTTTGACTGTCTGATTCTTTGTCTCCTGTTTGACTCTGTCTGATTCTTTGTCTCCTGTTTGACTTTGTCTGAATCTTTGTCTCCTGTTTGACTCTGTCTGATTCTTTGTCTCCTGTTTGACTTTGTCTGAATCTTTGTCTCCTGTTTGACTCTGTCTGATTCTTTGTCTCGTGTTTGACTTTGTCTGAATCTTTGTCTCCTGTTTGACTCTGTCTGAATCTTTGTCTCCTGTTTGACTCTTTGTAAGTCTTTGTCTCCTGTTTGACTGTCTGATTCTTTGTCTCCTGTTTGACTCTGTCTGATTCTTTGTCTCCTGTTTGACTCTGTCTGATTCTTTGTCTCCTGTTTGACTTTGTCTGATTCTTTGTCTCCTGTTTGACTCTGTCTGATTCTTTGTCTCCTGTTTGACTTTGTCTGAATCTTTGTCTCCTGTTTGACTCTGTCTGATTCTTTGTCTCCTGTTTGACTTTGTCTGAATCTTTGTCTCCTGTTTGACTCTGTCTGATTCTTTGTCTCCTGTTTGACTTTGTCTGAATCTTTGTCTCCTGTTTGACTCTGTCTGATTCTTTGTCTCCTGTTTGACTTTGTCTGAATCTTTGTCTCCTGTTTGACTCTGTCTGATTCTTTGTCTCCTGTTTGACTTTGTCTGAATCTTTGTCTCCTGTTTGACTCTGTCTGAATCTTTGTCTCCTGTCTGATAGCATCTGCAGAGAAACTCTGATCTTCGTCTTTCCGCTGTGTCTCTGTCTGTCCTGCAGTTTGTCTCAGAGGACACAGCTCCGTACAGAAAGTGATCGTAAATCAATAATCACTGATCAATAATCAGAGTCAGCTGAGTCTGATCGGGTCTCTGCTGTTTGATCTGTTTCCTGCAGGAACGCCGTGATGTTCAACAACGAGCAGATGGCCGACGTCCACTTCATCGTCGGTCCCCCCGGAGACACGCTCAGAGTCCCGGCTCACAAGGTCAGTCCAACGAGTCAGCACACGAGTCGTCATACGAGTCGTCACAGGTGTCATCATGTGACACAAGTCATTGTGTGACACGATTCATCGCGTGACATGAGTCATCACGATTCATCACACGAGTTATCACGAGTCATCACAGGAGCCATCATTTGACACGTGTCCTCACACAAGTCATCGCTGGAGTCATGACACATCATCACAAAAGTCATCATGTGAAACAAGTCATCACGAGTCATCGCACAAGTTATCAGATGAGTCATCATGAGTCACACTAGTCATCATGAGTTATTACACGAGTCGTGTGACACGAGTCATCAAACGAGTAATTACACGACTCATCACACGAATCATGACACACGAGTCATCACACCAGTTATCACACGAGTCATCATGGATATGAGTCATCATGTGACACTAGTCATCAGACGAGTCATCACGTGAGTCATGCTAAACGTTAGGCATTCTGTGGACAGCAAAGTAAGAATTTCATTGTACAGGGAAACATGTTTCCATACTGTGCATATGACAATAAACACTTTGAATCTTGAATCTTGAATCATGTGATATTAGTCATGAGACGAGTCACGAGACGAGTCCTGGTGTGACCTGTGCTGTGTTTCAGTACGTCCTGGCGGTTGGCAGCTCGGTGTTTGGGGCCATGTTCTACGGCGACCTCGCTGAGGGACAGTCGGAGATCGTGATCCCTGACGTGGAGTCGGCTGCTTTCCTCATCCTGTTAAAGTGAGTCCAGTCTGAGACGAGTCCTCGAGTCTGTCTCCTCATGGGAACATAAAAACTTTTTTTGCCATGAATGGGCAGTTTTTGTAAATCAGCATGTTTCCATCAGCCGTGTTTTATATTCGCAGTTTTAATTTGCACAATCTGAGCGTTCATGTAAAGCGGCTGCTGACTCCGTCCTGCAGCTGCTCAAACCTGTGTTGATGTGCATCCTGTCCCTCAGGTCTGTGACATGTCCTGATCCTGATCCTGATCCTGGTCTCTGTCTCAGGTACATGTACAGTGATGAGATCGAGTTGGAGGCGGACACCGTGCTTGCCACGCTCTACGCCGCCAAGAAGTACATTGTTCCCGCTCTGGCGAGGGCCTGCGTCACCTTCCTAGAGACGAGTCTGGAGGCGAAGAACGCCTGTGTGCTGCTGTCTCAGAGCCGGCTGTTCGAGGAGCCGGAGCTGACGCAGCGCTGCTGGGAGGTGATCGACGCTCAGGCCGAGCTCGCGCTGCGCTCAGAAGGCTTCTGCGAGATCGACCGGCCCACGCTGGAAATCATCCTGCAGAGAGAGTCGCTCAACGTCCGCGAGGTCATTGTCTTCCAGGCGGTGCTGAACTGGGCTGCAGCCGAGTGTCGGCGTCGGGGCCTGCCGGTGAACCCCAGGAACCAGCGGGCGGCGCTGGGGAAGGCCCTGTACCTGGTCCGGATCCCCTCCATGACGCTGCAGGAGTTTGCAGACGGGGCGGCGCAGTCGGACATCCTGCTGCTGAAAGAGACTCACGACATCTTCCTGTGGTTCACCGCCTCCAGAAAACCCAGACTGGAGTTCCCGCTGGGGAAGCGGGCCGGACTGGCACCGCAGAGGTGCCACCGCTTCCAATCCTCTGCCTACCGCAGCAACCAGTGGCGCTACAGGGGGCGCTGTGACAGCATCCAGTTCGCAGTGGACCGGCGGATCTTCATGGCCGGACTCGGTCTGTACGGGTCGAGCGGCGGGAAGGCCGAGTACAGTGTGAAGATCGAACTGAAGAGGCAAGGCGCCGTTCTGGCCCAGAACCTCACCAAGTTCCTGTCTGACGGATCCAGCAGCACCTTCCCTGTGTGGTTTGAGCACCCGGTGCAGGTGGAGCAGGACGCCTTCTACACAGTCAGCGCCATCCTGGACGGAAACGAGCTCAGCTACTTCGGCCAAGAGGGGATGACCGAGGTGCAGTGTGGGAAAGTGACCTTCCAGTTCCAGTGTTCATCGGACAGCACCAACGGCACTGGTGTGCAGGGGGGGCAGATCCCCGAACTGGTCTTCTACTGCTGAAACACAACTGGACTGACTTAAATCCCGCCTCCCAGAGTGACCCTGTAAATTATTATCTGACGACGTGAAGTTTATGAACTGAAACTCCAGAAAATGATGAAAATAAAACCTGACTGAACTCTCGTCTGCTGCTGTGTGAATGTGAGTTTAATCTGTGAAAAACATGACGGAAACGTTTCAGGTGTGAATGTGAACACCTAAAGTGCTGCATGTCGAAGCCAAGTCTGAAATAGTTATAGTTATTTTCTGTGTGAGCTCAGGGGTTGATGTCACGGCGGCGGTGGCGGCGGCGTGTGATGTGTGTTGTTTCTATGGTGAGTTTCTGTGTAAAGTGGTGGCGTCCTCAACAAATGTTTGTTTTCCTGTAAACCAGCAAATTTTCCCCTTTCTGCAGAGCAGTTACTGAACTGCTGCTGCAGGTTTCACTGCTCAAACACACACACACACACATACACACGCACACACACACACACACGAGTAAATGTATAAATGCAGTTCTCACCGATGGCGGGAGCGTTGATGCAGAGCTCTCGAGCCAACAGCAGGAATGTTTTTCCCAGGATGTAAACGTTCACCTGAACACATGAAACTCAAAGTTACAACTGCACCTGGTCTCTGCAGGTCTCTACAGGTTTCTACAGGTCGTCTCAGCTTTCTACAAGTCTTTGCAGGTTTCTACAGGTCTGTACAGGTCTTTGCAGGTTTCTTTAGGTCTCCACAGGTCCCTACAGGTCTATGCAAGTTTCTACAGGTCTCTACAGGTTTTTGGAAATCTCTGCAGGTCTCTATGGGTCTCTGCAGGTCTTTACAGGTCAGTCCTACCTGCAGCAGGTCACTCAGGTCCAGCAACATGTCTGTAACACAGCTGAGGAAAACCAGCAGATGTTCTGGAGGTCAAAGGTCACTGTGAGGACATCAGTAACAACATTAAAGATAAATTCAGGGCATGGTGTGTGTACGTGTTCGTGGTTGCTAGGATACGTGGTGTCCCCTCGGTGCGACACACCAGGTAGAGGCAGGCGGCGATGACGTGCTCCGTCTTACGTCCTCGCGTCAGGTGTTTACTGACGACCATCTTGAAGAAGTTGAAGGCCGTGTCCAAACAGTGCTGGTCCAACTGCAGCTGACTGCCCAGCTGCTGGATCTGCCGCTTACCTGCACACACAGGGTTAATCACACCTGACTCACCTGCACACACAGGGTTAATCACACCTGACTCACCTGCACACACAGGGTTAATCACACCTGACTCACCTGCACACACAGGGTTAATCACACCTGACTCACCTGAACACACAATTAATGATGACTCTTGATGAAGATGATAAAGTATGATAGGTGATGATGAAGGTGAAGGTGAAGGTGAGGGTACTCACCGCCCTGCAGGGTCTGAGCTCTGGACTCTTTTCCAACACTGGTGTGAAAACCAGAACCAAGAAGAGGAGCTTTGACTGGACCTGCAGACACAAAGAAGGACAGGTGAGCCCAGCAGGTTTCACTGTTGTTCACTGTTGATTATTTTTTAAATTAATTTATTTTCAAATGTTTTCTTGTTAATGTATTTGTTTAATTGTTGATTGAATGTTTTATTATTGATTTATTGTTTTATTATTGATTTAATGTTTTATTTATTTATTTTTGATTTATTGTTTTATTACTGATTTATTTTTCATTAATGACTGTTTTATTTCTGGTTGGATGAGATGTGAGGTCAAACATGGGGTGAAACTGTCAGCTGTAATCAGACTCAACCAGCCTCACCTGGCTCCTGTGTTACTGTGACAACCAGGTGATTAGCTCACCTGGCTGCAGAAGGGAAGCTTTTCCTCCACAGAGACACAGATGAGACAGAAGAGACACTTCTGCAATATGAAAACTACTGCTTTCATCATCGGGTGAGTTCACCTAACCTCACCTGCACAGGTAACAACACACACCTCACCTGCACAGGTAACAACACACACCTCACCTGCACAGAAAACAACACACACCTCACCTGCACAGGTAACAACACACACCTCACCTGCACAGAAAACAACACACACCTCACCTGCACAGAAAACAACACACACCTCACCTGCACAGAAAACGACACACACCTCACCTGCACAGGTAACAACACACACCTCACCTGCACAGAAAACGACACACACCTCACCTGCACAGGTAACAACACACACCTCACCTGCACAGAAAACGACACACACCTCACCTGCACAGGTAACAACACACACCTCACCTGCACAGAAAACGACACACACCTCACCTGCACAGGTAAAAACTGAACCTCAGTATTTGTTTCCAGACTCTTAATCTGCTGTGAGTTCACGGAACAAACTACAGCTGAAGATCAACAGGAAGGTAAACTGGTTTATTTACTGGGCTGTCGTGGGGCAGATGTTCTGTTCAGACTCTCTCGGTGACCTTTGACCTGCAGCAGGTGTTTGGTTTGGTGTAGCAGTAGAGTTCAGGTGTTGTGTCCGTCAGGTTTCGTGGATGCTGTTGTTCAGTCGGAGTGTCGGGATCGTTACTTCTGGATCCGCGTGACCTCAGCGCAGACGCCTCGCTTCGAAGCTGTAGGTCAGTTCTTTATGTTGATGCCTCTGTACACCTGTCCAACTGTCCGTCTACCTGTCCTGTGACATTTGTTTTGACTCTCACTGTCTGTCCTGATGTAGATGAAAATGGCGTCCACTTCCTCAGTGAGCAGCTCGCCTCGCGCTGCGGTTACACCATCAGCACCTTTAAGATGGACAGCTTCACCACCTTCAGAGCGTCATACTACTCCTGCTTCACCCAAAACCAGGTAGCTTCACCTACAACTGGGTAGCCCCACCATCCCAGGTGTCTCCTCCTGTCCCCCAGGTGTGTCTTTTGTGGTGGTGTCCCGGTCCAGACTGAGTGCTGAATGTGTTTTTCAGGATGACGAGTTGTTCACCTTCAGATTTAACGTGATGCTGAGTGACGCAGGTGGAACGTGGACCAGCCAGCCGGTCTCTGCGGTCTGTTCCGGTTTTAGCTGGACTCACAGAGAGATCATCTGTGAGGAGGACTACATGGAGGTCAGAACGGTTGTAGTTTGTCATCACCTGAAGTCTTGAACAGACAGGTGTCAAAGTGAACTGAGTCTGATTCGGTTTTTGGACCAGGTGAACGTGAACAGAGAGTCTTCGTGTGAAGGACAACAGGGGGACGGTGGACAGATGTGGCAGGCTGCCGTCTCTCAGGTAAAATCACACCTCACTTTATCCTCACTGTGATTATCATTTTTAGTCGTAGTTAATGAGACCGATAACTGATATTTGGACCCAACATGCATTTAGAATAAAAATGAAATCTTCTGTCAATATTTAGAATTTGTAATATGACAAACTCCATCACAAAACTTTGTTTAAATGCTTTAATGCTTCATCAAAAACGGAAACTTTCAACATCAAATACATCAAGTTCGCAGCAAGTTTTTTTTTTATAAAGTCGAGTAAAAATGTAAAAAAAAATAAATGAATAAAAATAGCTCTCTGAGGTTTTACAAAGTAAAAGTTCCTCCAATGCTGAAACTTTCTTTGCATTTTTGAATTAATTAATTTTATTGTGAATCATTAAAATACAATGCCGATACAGATAATCAGCAAACTGACAAATATCTGCCCCGACAATCGGCCAGGCCGATAATCTGTCCACCCCTTCATTTTGTGGGCGGGGTTTCTTCACGTAAGTTCGTTCTTCAGAGGAATCCATGCTAACCAGGAGCAACTAAATTCATACTAACACATCAACACACGTTTTGCAAATTGACATACTGTAGAACTTCAATTAACAGCCAGGGTTACTATTTGCTTAAATCATTAAACTCAACAGGTTTATAACTGACGTTATCTCCAGCAGGTCGCCAACAACCCAGTTTTATACATCCAAAGACCTTGTTTAAAAATTTGCTGCATGGTAACCAGAGTGAGTCTCTAATAGAGAATGGCCTTTGTTTGTCACAATGTGGAGCCACAGCGGGCTGGTTAACGGGGCCGGGCTTTTATTTGAAGTTTTACGGTATTTCCATAATCGACGGTGATGAATCCCTGCAGCTCAGATCTGCAGTACGATGAACAGAGTTCCTCTCCGTTCTTGGTTGTTAGGTTTGTTTTTGTTGTTTTGTTTGTTTGTTTGTTGTGTTCAGGCTCAGAGGACGGCCTCTTCAGTCTGGCAGCTGATGTTCCTACAGACCAATGGACCGGCGTCCTCCATGTCCATCAGTGAAGCCGAGGGGTGGGGCTACAGCCTGACCACCACCGCTCGCAGGGTGGTGCTTCGCTCTCAGTACAAACCGCCGCACGCCGAGCTCGCCATGGTGGGTAACAGTCTGAGGTCCTGACAGCTCACTGCTGCAGTATAAAACAACATATTAATGAAAAGGAAACTTTTCATTAGTTCTTACGACTCGGTTGTCCTTTTTGTCTTCCGAATTTTGTTTCTGCAGAATTCAGACATCCCATAATATGTTCACCAAAGGGTCTGTGAGGGTGCTGCACCTCAGCTGTTTCCATGGAGATGAATTAAAATTTCTGACCGTCTGAACCAAACTGAGAGTATATTTCTAACAGTTTTTCTTCCTGCAGGCAGATAACAGCGAGCAGCACGTTTCAGGGCTAACATCCTGTCCGAGTGTTCAACTCGACGCGTTTCTCATCCGAAATGTTCCGCAGACGAAACGTTACGGAGGTCATGCGACGTGTGTGTCAGATGGTGCTTTTCCTTTAAAGAAATAACATCTTCTGTTTGTGGTCAGGTGGACGGCGTCCCCGTGGAGGTCGTCCGGGTGTCTCTGTTCTTTAAGCAGAAGCTGATGGTGGTGATGATCGACGTGTCCATGGCGTGCGCCATCGGTAAGTTCTCCCACACAAACAAACACACCTGAGCTGACAGTAAGCTGCATCTGTCTCATCCTGACGGTTCTCCCTCAGATTCGGCTTCTTTTGACGGCGCCCGGTTGCTCTGGGACGTCCCCCGGGTCCTCACCCCTCTGGTCGGTGAGGGGGCGGGTTTTGAAAGTCGGAGCCTCGGCGTAGGGGTGGAGGGGGTCCTGCTGGACAAACACACAGCTGAGACCAGAGGATTCAGTCTGGTCCAGAGAGGTCCCCTGATCCAGATCAAGGTTCCCTTTGGGGCGCAAGGCGGCTACAGGAAGGTAACGTCAGACAGTTTGTCCTGAGAGACATTTAGAGACAGACTCTGCTGCTGGTCGTGATGTCGTGCTGTGACCTCAGGCCTCCTTTGTTCTTCTTCTCTGCAGAGTTTGGTGGTGAACAATGTTTACAAGGAGACGTTCGTGATCCTCCTGATGTACGAACACGTCTTCTCTCTGCTGTACCAAGACGGCAGCAGCATCGACACGAGACACCGAATGCTCCGAGTGCTCGACACCCCGCTGCTCTGCCGGCCGCCCTTCAGCATCGACCGTAAGTCTCCCAGTTCACAGACCAGTAAAGAGCCGTCAACACCAACCACTGTAACTATAACGATAATGGTGTCAGCGTCCACACCAGGCCGGACTCCATTAACTCTTAAATTGCACAAATTCTAATTGCGAATACAAAATTCGCCTAATGGAAACACGTCAATTTTTAAAAAATCGCAAACGTCTTTATGCTGGCATGAGGTGGTATTTCAGGCGATTCGAAAAAGCCGTATATCCCAAAACTGCAATAAGGCAGTTTTTTCGCTTTTATAGCTCATATAATGTGTAACAGCGGGTGGCAGTAATGCGTCTTAATGGATGCTAACCAAAGAAGAAGAAGAAGTACAACAAAGTCACATGACATTGTACAAACCATGGCTCGGTATGTGTGGACGGAGGATGAGACTGAGATCTTCTTCATTAGGAGACAAAGAAATTACGGCGTTATTACATCGGCTGTAATAGAAATAAGCCTGCCAATGTTTTGGACAGCCATCGCCATGGTTACTGGAATGTTATCGCCAGAGGAAAGTCGCGTAACACCGCGAGAGAAGTTGCATAATATCACTCAATGGAAACACAGGCATCTCACAATTGTGTTTTATTGAAATTTTGAAAATATCACTTAAGTTTTGTGTAAATCTGTGATGGAAACCCAGCTGGTGTAAGACTAAATTTAAGTGTTGCAGAAAGAGCTCAGATACCTCTGCGCACCAATCACAGCGTCACAGAGGCGTGATGTCAGCTGACTGATGCTGTCAGGCGATCTGACGTCACACAGACGTTAGCCGTCTGCAGGCTGATGGAGCTCAAACAATCGTCAGTCGACAGCAAATCAGTCTTTGATAATCATCGTGTGTTTCAGGTTCGTCCGGTGTTCAATTTCAGAGCAAAATGAGCTTCTGTTGGTCAGACTGGACTCAGTTTAAGGCACTAAAGACGTTTCGGACCTGAACGTGTCTCCGTCTGTCTGGGCTTCTTTCTGCAGAGACTGTGAGTGACAACGAGGCGTTCAGCGTCCTCCTGGGAAACATTCCCGCTGATGTCATGTTGGAGGAAGTCCGGATCAACAGAAAGCAGCTGATGATGTCAGAGAGCGCCGGGCGGGGCTACAGCGTGCGTCCTGTCATTTACGCCAACGGCAGCCGAGCGTACGAGCTGCGGCTGCCCTTCGAGGACGCCGCGGTGCACTGGATGGTGAGGGCTCCACTCAGGTCAGACTATAACAGGTTGTTTCCTGTATCACGAGGCGGGTTTCCATTTAATCAAAAAAATGTGAAAATTGTAATTGTGAATATGAAACACGTCAATATCGGGGGAAAAAAAATCCTGTTTATCACAAGACATTTTATGCTCACATGAGGTGGTATTTCAGGCTATTGGAAAAAGCCAAAAACTGCCATAGAAACCCTTTTTTGGCTCGTGGTAGGAACTGGCTCCCGCATGATGCAGCAGGAGCTACACTGAAAAATCTGACGAGCTGAGCTTACTTAAAATAATCTAGGAAACTGATTGCATTGGAAAAGTAAAGTAAGTATAACTATTACTCTGAACATTTACTTTATATCTAATTGGGAAGTTTACTGAATTTTTTTTTTTTTTTAACTTAAATTTAGCTATTTTTAGTCAATTTTGCAACTTAGAAATGCCAAGTGGAATTACTTGTTCTTTCTAAGTGTACTGTGAAACTTCAGTAAGTCGAGTTAGTCTGACTTAAAATGATCAGGACAAAGAGGATTTGGAGATCTGCGAGTTCTGTTTTATTAACATTTTTAAGACAATACAAACATGACTGACTAGCTTACAACCAGAAGAATGCAGATACACCAGTGCATCTCAAAAAATTAGAATATTGGGAAAAAATTCAATATTTTCCATCAGTTATTTAAGAAAGTGAAATTTATATATATAATTTGAGCTACTGGTTTTCTGAATTTCATGAGCTATAAGCCATAACCATCAAAATTAACACAAAAAAAAGCCTGAAATATTTCAGTTTACATGTAAATATACAAAATATGATTTTTTTCTTTTTTAATTAAATTACTAGGAATAATGAACTTTTTCAAGATATTCAAGTTTTTTGCAATGCACCTGTATAGCACACTAAACTTTACTGAAGTTGTTGAAACTTTGATTGAATTAAGTTTGTAATTTTTAAGTTCCAACAACTTCACAAAATTCAGTATATATGACCAAACTTCAAATAAATTAAGAATAATAGTTATATTTACATACATTTTTCAGGGCAATCGGTTTCCTAGATTTTTTTCCAGTAAAACCTGCCTGTCAGATTTTACAGCGTTACACATGCCTTCAGCTGGCTCAAGGATACAAAATCTTTACAAGTAGCGTATTTTTAGGAGGTCTGATAAATATGATTGTGAAAAAGAATAATTGATGAATTTATCCAGATTGTTGGCGTGAAGGTCAGACATTTTCCTGCAGGATTTTGTTGGTCTTTGATGTGACACTGCAGGAACCTGAACCACCTCACAACAACACAATGTGAACATTGTGCTTTGAATCCCGTTTGATGCTGCATTTTTTTCCCTCCAACAGTACCTGGGTCAAGGTGTGGTGCAGTACTCCATCGATGTTAACTTCACGTTAACCATCATGCCTCAGAGAGACTCGTACTACCACCAAACCCTCATCACAGCACGAGTCCTTAATGCCTGTAAGTCCACCTGTCCCTCCTCTTACTGGTCTACAGGAACCACCTGTGGTTCTTTTTTAAAATGCAGACTTTCTCCCCTAAAGTCCCTCCAGAGATCACAGCTCAGTGTTCAGACAGAGGAACCACCTTCAGCGTGGTGAGACCGCCTCGAGGCAGGAGTCTCTGGGAGGTGGGCATCGACCATGAACCTCTGACACCACAACTGGCAGTCCAAAGAGGGTACCGCCTCCACAACGACACCCACAGGACCACCCTGGAGGTCCCTGTATTCTCCATCGGATACACCTATGAAGTAAGAGTCCACGACACAAAAGGGTTCTGAAAAACCAAGAACTCAACCTGAACTTGTTCCAGCACTCCAAATCTTAACCTCTCTCCCAGTTTGCTGCTGAGTTCATGAACTGGAAAGTTTCAGATCCACAGTGAGCCAAGGGAGGAAGGAACTACAACCGCCGAGTCCATCGATTCAAGTATCAGGAGACTCTCTGATCCCGGCTGGATCTTCTAAGAGTTTCTCACTTTTCTGATTTCAGTATTTCAAACAATCAGAATCTCAATATGAACTAATCAACAGTGAAAATGTTTGAAAGTTTCAGCCCATCAGTCCACACTCGGATATCTTTTTTCTTCGCAGGGCATCAACTTGTCAAACTTTTATGGAACGTTTAAGCTTCTTCTGAGAGACGCCAAAACTCTGGAGGTCCAGACATCCACCTCCAAACGCTGCCTCTTCAGAACTCAGGATATGATAGGTAACCTGCACTCCCCTCTTACACAGAATACAGGTCTAACACTGACCCTGATTGGTCTGGTCCCTAAGTCAGATACAGGTCTAACTTTTACCTTGATTTGTCTGTTCTTTAAGTCCGATATGAGTCTACAGTTGACCCTGATTGGTCCGGTACCAGAGTCAGATACGGGTCTAACACTGACCCTGATTGGCCGTTCCTCACGTCAGATAAGGGTCTAACATTGACCCTGATTAGTTCAGTGCCTGAATCAGATACAGGTCTAACTTTGACCCTGATTGGTACAGTCCCTAAGTCAGTTACAGGTCTAACTTTTACCTTGATTGGTCTGGTAACAGAGTCAGATGCTGGTCTAACTTTGACCCTCTGTGGTGTTTCAGTCTGTTCTGCAGATGGGACTATGACAGTGGTAACGACTCCAACCTCCACCTGGCCTTCAGTGCAGCCTGAAAGAACCACTCTGCTAGACCCCACCTGCGGACCCAAACAGACCGATGGATCCAGAGTCCTGTTTGAGTTCAAGCTGGACTCCTGTGGAACCAGAGCTATGGTACAACATAAAATAAAGAAAACAATTTCTGATAAAAATGAGCTTACCAGGAGCACCACACCACCGAATAGAGCTGAAACTCTGAGCTCATTAGTGTGAAACAGTAAAGAAATTATTTGTGTAAATCAAGAGGAGAGGAACGAGTAACCAAGGTGAGTATGTTCAGATGTGTAAATATAAAGTTTTGTAACTGAGGATGTTTTAACAGGTCGGGGATTCATACGTGGTTTATGAGAACGAGATCCTCCATGACAGACAGTTAATCACAGACGGACCAAACCTCATCTCCAGAGAATCTCAGTTCAAGTAAGGAAAACCGATCTGAACACTTCATGACGTGTTGATTCTCATAGAGAGGACTCTGCCTGTGATCTGTAACTCAAACACTCCAATGTAATTGACTGTTGATGAAGAAATGTGTCTGATTCTTGAACAGACTGACCGTGAGGTGCTTCTATCCTCTCAGCGGAGTCAACAGACTGTCTGTGGACAGGATCTTCAGATCAGAGACTCCTGGATTTGGTTCAGTCAAAGTCTTCGAGAGTCTTAAAGGTTACAATCCGAGTTATAACCAAATCCCAGTTAATTTGACAGACAGAAACTTAAAATCTTTTTTTCCCAGCAGATTCAGCAGATAGACTCCCTGTCAAAGACTGTTCACATCAGGTATCCGGAAATGCTGTCGACACCCCGACAAACCAGGGCTACCAAACATACCAAACCCCAGCAGCAGGGGGAGTCCTGCCTCCTTCTGGCATCAGGCCTTGGCCCAAACCTGGACCCAGCCACTTCATCACAATACCAGGAAGACACAGCAAGCTGCACTACTCCTCCCAAAACCTCCTTCATCTTCCTCCTCCTCCTCAGGGTCAAACCACCGAAACCCACCAAGTCCCTCTGCAGGGTTCATCTCCTCCAGGTCATCTTGTGTCCCAGACACAGGAACAACATCTCCCCATCATTCCTTCCGGATATGACCACTTATCAGACAACAACGTCCATCTGCCGAACCTCCACACACCAAACCCTGACCACTTGGCCTCGGACTTCAGTTCCTCCAGCGGGATTCCTGATTCTCCAGTTGTGAAACAGTTGGAAAGTGACTGGAGCAGCTCGGATCAGACTCCGACACTTCAGGGACCGGGCATTTTAGGTAACAATGTTTGGCACTCTGGCCTAACATGGGACCAGCTCACTCTTGGCCAAAGTGGTCTCACTAGGCCAAATCAAGAAATGAGGAGTCCTACAGTCGATCTTTCTCCTGACATGCAACAATGGAACCAGCACAATCTGGATTTGAGCGACTACTGGTCCTCAGGTGGTGGGAGGAAAATGGTCAACACTGAAGAGATACCCGGACACCTGCCTCAAACCTCACAGCTTCAACCAGTTTTTCAAAAATCAGCCCAGTACAACCCAGACTACACCAGTGAACAACTTCTGTCTGAACACGACGAGAGGTATCTCCCTGTAAGTCCCAAACCCACTGCATCCACAAATACTGAGTCTGACTTGTCTGGAGACACAGGGGGGTCTGAAACCACTGAATCAACATCCACTGCGACCAGCAGAGTCCACCAAAACCTGAACAGACCAGGTACGATCGAACGGAGGAACACTGAGACAGTTCAGTCCAGGGTGCAGCTCATCCGAGTCAAACCTCTGAGCAAATTTGTTTATTCTGGACATCAGCTCAACCAGAAACCTGTTATCCAACAAGTAAATCCACCGTTCTCTAATCTCTCCCAGTATGCCACTGGTGTGACAGCTGTCAGCAGCAATGGGAACCACAGGACCTCGCAGCGGCTTCCTGAACAAAGATATTCAAACACAAGAGAGGAACGTCTTCCTGAGAGAACCAGTTTCTCAACACTGAAACAGGAACAAGGAGTTCACAGCGGTCGAGTAAAATCAGACCAGTCTGCAGTGACCCGCCTCACAGACCTGTCCCCAAACCAGCAAGAACACCAGCGGAAACCAGTCCATCTGTCCCCAAACCAGCAAGAACACCAGCGGAAACTGGTCCATCTGTCCCCAAACCAGCAAGAACACCAGCGGAAACTGGTCCACCTGTCCCCAAACCAGCAAGAACACCAGCGCAAACTGGTCCATTTGTACCCAAACCAGCAAGAACACCAGCGGAAACTGGTGCAATCAGTGGCTGAGAGAGGAGACAGTAAAGACCAGGAATCTCGGCGTAGAAATGTCCATCAAACAACAGGTACAAAATAAAAACGTTAACTTAAAACCAAAGATTCTGGTCACTGCGTCATAACTAAATTTCTTTATTTGTCGTTTTATTCTCCCCCACCATCAGGCGCATCTCACATCAGAGTCAAACCTGTTTCCAGTCTACCAGTAAGACCCCAAACCCGTGGTGAACACAAGCTGCAGAACCCCACGTCTCAGTTGGACACCTACAGTGTCACACCACAGAACGTCCCAAACAGTCCTGTCCACATCGGTGGACATCAACCAAACAGGTATCAGGACCTCAGTCCCACTGCCAGGGGAGTTGGGTTTACTGGTTCCCCCAGTGAGACTTATGGGTCTGGTGGTTCAGACCTGAAGGTCCACAGCAGGTCTGACTGTGGCAGTCAATATGGAGCCAGTGTTCACCAGGGCATCCTGAGAGGTACCGAGAACACGTTCTGTCTGTTAATCAGGAACACCTAACGGTTCTCTTTATCAGTCTGAGGCCTCAGTTTACTGTCCACGTTTTGTTGTTGTTTGTGTAAACAGTTTGTCTCCCGCAGGTACACAGATCAGCTGATGAAGACCCAAAACAAACAGTTCTGATCAAACACTGTCTGCAGAATCTGATTCAATAAAGTTTGCTCACTCTCAGCTGTTTGACGCTCTGTTGTTGCTCAGGTGAAAAACTCGTCAGGTGGTCTCAGAGACGATGATGAGGACAGAGTCATCATTTGACTCTTTGGGTGCTTTGAGATATAGTCCTCTTTAAGAGAACCGAACTCAGTCCTCTTAAAGTGGACCAGAGTGGACTAACAAAAAAGGACTCGTCCATTTTGGCTCTGATTAGTCCCCTCTCTGTTCACATGTTGGCCTATATACGTCCTCTGTCTATGTCTGTCTGTTTCTATCTGTCTCTGTCTGTCTTTATGTATATATGTTTATATATATTAATATACAGGATAATCAAACTAATGTCGGCCGATACGTTCGATCAGGTGATTAATCAACAAGAGAAAATATCAAGAGCTGAAGACACACTACCAAAAACAAACTGTTTATTAAATCAATAAAATAAAATAACTAAAAGTATTTATAGTATTTATATAAAGTGTTTTTAACTCTGTCACCACTTTAATGTCGAAGAACGAAAACTGGTCGACATCAACAACATCCCGAGACCTACAGAAAAGTCTCTGGACTCATACGCCAAACCCAACAGGAAGTCAACCATTTATATTTGAATATGAATTTATTATTATTATTATTATTAACGTTTAGAGGTATTTGTCTGTTTTATCTCGTCATTATTTGTGGATTCACCTTGTTTTTATCTTAATGTTTAATTTTATCTTTCACTTAACATTTCGTTGTTTGTTTACACTCTGTCAGCTGAGAGGAACACATGATTGCACTGTAAACCTGCAGGGACAGAGTGTCCTCTGTCTGAGTGTTTGTGTCTCACCGTCAGCGGAGACAAACTGTCCCACTGCAGAAGACACTCCTCCGCTCCCCTCCACAAACTGGACCTCCGAGACGATGATGTTGTCTTCCAGGACCGACCCGCAGCTGGTGCACACGGCGCTGCCCCGGGCCTGATCCACATCGATGTCCGACCCCCCACAGGTCCTGCAGGTCCTGGAGCTCATGTTTGAGGTCAGAGGTCAACACCACCTGAAGGTCAGGGTGAGTGTTGTTAGTACTGTTAGAATTTTGTTCTTTTTGTTTCTGAGCTCTGATTTGTTCTGTTTGTTTTAAGCAGAGAGACTCAACCTGCTTTGTTTGGGGCCACTTTTTCAAAAATGACAGGAGGCCGGGGGCCCGTCACAGCGGGCCCTGCAGGTTTCTAAGACTTTGAAGATGTTTCTAAGATTATATGATATTTCTAGAATTGTTAGGGTGTTTCTAGAGAGCTTTTGACATTTCAAAGATATTAGAACATTTCTAGGGTTTAAGAGCGTTTCAAAGATTCTAGGACGTTTACATGATTTAAGAAGATTTCCATGATTTTATGGTGTTTTTAGGATTTAAAGATGTTTCAAGGATTTTAGGATATTACTATGGTTTTATGATGTTTTTATGATTTTAGGACATTAGTGTCTGAGCTTGGACTTCTGTTAGGGGTTTGAAGATCCTCCTCTGGCTCTTTTTTGATGCTCTTTTATGCTCTCTGACACCTTATGGAGACTAAAAATACAAGATTATACAAATAAAAATATACCAGGGGACGCCAGATTTGGTCCGCGGGCCGTAAGTTGAGCATCACTGTGATGTATTCATGTATCTGAACTTTACTGTAACGACCTGATAACTAAACTGTAGCAAGTTTATCAATAATAAGAATAATCGTTAAAAATACTGTTAAAATAAATCAAACTAAAGTCGGCGGATAGAATCGATCAGCTGATCGACCAATTACAGAAAATATCAAGAGTTTATCAATAATCAAAAGATGATTAATTCAGCAAATTAGCAGTTTATGAAAATTCATAAAACGGATGAACTCACCCAGTTAGAACCAGCACAGTCCAGTAGAGACCAGCTCAACAGAACCAGTGGAGTCCAGGAGAACCAGTTCCTGTTCGATAGAAACAATAGAAACCAGTAAACCCAGTTTATTCCCGCGGTGCAGCAGCTGTTCTCCTTGTTTTTGTTGTTGTTGTTGTTGTTGTTTTTGTTTGTTTCTTCGGTTTCGTGTTTCCGGTTGAATCCATTCGGTCTGAGCTGACGTTACGCGCAGATATTTAACCCGTTATTGTAAAACCGATCAGTGATCGATAACACAAACTGATCGGTGTTTTCGGCGGTTTGTTTTCTTCCTGTGACGCAGCGCGATGACGTCAGTGGTTCCGTAGAGGGTCTCGCGGGGAAGTTTGTCGGTGTTTTTTTCGGTAAAAATAAATGAACGTTTTTATGAACACAAGAGTTTGTGTTCCGTGTTGTGATCAATAAATACAAACGTTACCGACGTAATTACCGCGAACGATAAAATTAAACAGATTTTTTTCTGTTTTAAACCGGAACCCCGCCCCCCCGCTACAGACACGGAGAAATGGTTCCATCCGGCGGCGCGTGATGACGTCTCGTGTTCGGGCGCGTATTTTGGGTGTTAGGTTGAAGAGAAACAAACATAAAACAAATAAACAAACAAACAAACAGAGTTGTCGGTAAATAAAGCGGCGTTCAGCAGCAGCGGGGGGACAGGATGTCCTCAGCGGGGACACGATGGAGCAGCTGGAGCTGAACCCGAGGATCACCGCCGCCGTCAGCAGAGGTACCGCCGCACCAAACCCCATTCACAAACATCACAATTTATCGTTTCCTCTCCTGTCCTCAGACACGGGGACAGTAAACAGAACAAACCAACACACTATCCGTAAGTCCGTGTCTCTGTGGGACTGTCCGCACTGTGTCTTTAGCTCCTCTGTCAGTTTATGCCTTCAGTTTTTAACCGGATAGAGGCGCAGTCATGTTTTAGCAGTGAGGGTTTGTCATGAACTGATGATAAAGTGATGCAGCTTTGTGACGTTAAAACTGTCAGATTTTGAATGGAGTTTGGTGTAAGAATCTGCTTACTGTCGTAACATCAGGAAAACTTAAGGGGATGTCTTTTAGGGACGGTTTATTTGTAAGGCACTGTAGTGTACTTATGAGAGGAGGGTGGTGTTGCTTAGGGACTGTGGTTTATTTTTTAGGGTCTGTAGTTAATTGTGAGAGGAAGGAGTGTCTTTTAGGCCAATATTTTAGGTGGGAAAAGGCCAAAAATTAAAAGTTAATTATTTGGCATGCCTCCACCTTTTTGCACCACCCCTCCCCTCTTATAAATAACACACAGTCCCTAAATGACTGTGTTTCTTCTTGTTCTGATTATTATTGTTGGGGTTACCATGGTTACCGTGATGTTTCTCCCTGCAGTGAATCTGAAGTCGGTCCGGGATGTGTTGTGTGTTTCTGGTCCGGATCTGCAGAGACTCACTGGTCTGTCCCACTCAGACGTCCAGCAGCTGCTGACCGCCGCAGCCACCGCCTGCAGACGTCACCCTCCCACCTCAGGTCAGACCAGCAGCGACGCCTTCTGATTGGACGTCACAGAGTGATGTCACAGTGTGCGTTTAATAAAAAAAACAAACTAACGTGTGTTTCTGTGTTTGCAGCCCTCCTCCTCCACCGCGGAGATTGTCGCTGGTTCAAGTCTGGCCTCAGACTCAGCGTTGGGTGTCCCGTGCTGGACGAGCTGCTGCGGGGGGGTCTGCCTGTGGGGGGCATCACCGAGCTGTCAGGAGAAAGCGGGGCGGGAAAAACCCAGCTCGCCCTGCAGCTCTGTCTGTCCGTACAGTACCCGACACAGTACAGAGGACTGGACTCAGGTCAGTGAACGCACCGTCAGGTCATTAAACACGGCGTCAGGTGGGTGTAGACTCTGTGGCGATGCGTTCAGGTGCTCGTCTCTCTGCAGGAGCCGTGTATATCTGCACAGAGGACTCGTTTCCCATCAGACGTCTGCAGCAACTGATCGGAGGTCAGTCCGCTCTGCGCGCCAACGTCCCCCAGTCTCTGATCAGCAGCCGCCGCTTCAGTGACCACGTCTACATCGAACACGCCGCCGACCTGGTGAGCCGCGCAGCCGCCCCTCCGTCAGCGTCACTGACCCAAAACACATCTGTCATCTTTGTTTTCACTAATAATTTAATTTTTCCGAACATTATCGAAGCGCGATGACGTGAGAACCACAACAGCATCGTGTTGCTCCAGATTTTAGACAGCATGCCGGCATCACAGAAACACAACAGGTGCGACGTTAAACACAACAGCATAGACCTCTAGTGTGACATATAACACACGTGTCAGCAGCTCTTTATGAATAATAACATCTCACATGTTGGCGCCTTCCCAGATAGAAATTGTTTTTTTTTTTAAATGTTCTGAGAATGTTGCGATACAATGTTTTAGTTACGTTTTCTTTTTTTTTTCTTTTTTTAATACTTGCTCTATTGTGAAATATGGTGACAACAGAACAAGTGAAGGTACAAATAAACGGAGTAAAGAGACAATCTAAAGTGAAATAAAGACAATAAATACAATAAAAGTGAGGACAGAGTAGAACAGTGAGAAAACAGAACAAACATGGGGACAGTTTCGCCTTAAACCGAAATACACGACTCCCAAAACGGTCATGGTGGGATTTCATAATGGAATATAATAATGAACATTCGCATTTCGTAATAAATTTTCAAATTAAAAAGATTAAAAATTAAACTTAACTCCACTGCTGATGGACTCACAGGTGTTTGTTTACCTGCAGGACTCCCTTCAGGAGTGTCTGTCCCGCCGCGTCCCCCTGCTGCTGGCTCGCGGTCAGGTGCGTCTCCTGGTGGTGGACTCGGTGGCGGCTCTGTTCAGGTCAGAGTTCCAGGCGTCTGATTGGCTGGAGAGGAGCAAACAGCTGCTCAGCTTCTCCTCTAAACTGCAGCACCTGAGCCTGGAGTTCAGGACACCTGTCCTCTGCATCAACCAGGTGACCCCAGCACCGTCCTGGATTTAGGATGTTTTTAGGATTGTACGACATTTCTCCGATTTTTGGATGTTTCTTGGAAGTTGGTCAAATTTTAGGACTTTTTTTTAGGATTTTAGGACATGTTTGGACTTCAGGTCGTGTCAGATTTTAGGACGTTTCTCAGGTATTTGGACATTTCTAGGATTTAAGGAACTTTGTCAAATTTTAGGATGTTTTTTGGATTTTAGGACATTTCTCGTATTGATGGATATTGTTAGGAGTTCAGGAGAATTCCAAGATTTAAGGATGTTTTTAGTTTTTTAGGATGTTTTCAAGATTTTAGGACATTTTTAGGATTTTATCATATTTTTAGGACTTTGCCGATGAGATCAGAGGAGGAGACGGAACAGAAACCCTCAAAGATCTGGATATTTTTAAAGTTTTTTTAAGTTAGAGCAGTCCACACACACACACACACACACACACACACACACACTCACTCACCTTTGACACACCTGTCCGTGTTTCAGGTGACGGATGTTTTCAGCAGCTCAGACGACAGTTTGGGGTAAAAGTATTTTTTTTCTTTCTGAAAAAAGATTTCAGATTTTGCTCAAAACACTTTGAGATTAATTAATTTATTCTGTAGAAAAAGAGACCCAATGAACAGATTAATATTTGTCTTCCTCTCTGTCTGTCCTCCAGTGTGTCTCCGCTGTCCTCCGGCGTGTCTCCGGCTCTCGGGTTGCTCTGGGCCAATCAGGTGACAGTCCGGCTGATGATGCGGCGTCTCCAGGGGACGGTTGTCCGTGGCAACCAGAGCAGCGTCCTCCGCAGGCTGGAGGTGGCGTTTGCTCCTCACCTGGCTCGAGACGGGCGAGACGCCGCCGTGTGGACGGAGGGCGTCCGAGGCGTCCTTCCCGCGTGATCTGTCCACAGGTGTAAACATGTGAAGGGACGAAGTGACCTGATGACACTAAAGGTTATTGATCTGATGATGTGGCTGTTTGTGTTTTTATTGACTCGATGACTCGTGTCACCGAGACAAAGACTCGTCACGTCCACGAGTCTGTGGACAGTCAGTACATTTACTCTGAGTACTGAGTACATTATTGATTATCTCACATCAACATCCATCAGTTTATCGATCAGCTGATCACTGTGATACCGAATATGGTGTTATTACTGCAGTATTATTACTGTAGTATTTTACCTGTATTGGAGTATTATTACTGTATTGTTATTATAGCCGTATGTCACCTGGATTATTATTACTGTAGTATTTTACCTGTATTGTAGTATTATTAAAGTAGTATTACTGTAGTATTTTACCTTCATTGTAATATTTTTATTACTGTAGTATTTTACCTTTATATTACTGTAATAATATTACTTTAGTATTACTGTATTAATATTACTGAAGTACTTTGCCTTTATTGTAGTAATATTACTGTAGTGTTTGACCTTTATATTATTACTGTAGTAGTATTACTCTGGTATTCTACCTTTATTGTAGTATTTACTGTAGCATTTTACCTTTACATTATTATTGTAGTATTTACTGTAGTAGTTTACCTTTATATTATAACTGTCATATTATGACTGTAGTATTTCACCTGTACTGTAGTATTAATAATGTAGTATTATAATTATTACTTCTTACTTCCTGGCACATTACCGGCAGATTTGAGCCTAAACTAATGAAGCTCTGACGTTTTATTTTTGTTTTTTAGTCCTTTACTGTTTTCTAGTTTTTTTTTATTTTGTAGTTTTTTGTCTCCTCCTCGTGCAGCAGCAGCGCCTCCTGCTGACCTGCACGCGTCATAACACCATGACGTCAGGCTGCTGTTACTGCGCCTGCGCGGTACATTTTAGCCCCAAAAGAAACTGACCGGAAATCAGGATGCCGCTTTCAAAATAAAAGCGCCGTGTTGGCGTCAGAGTGAAATAAAACAAACTATACTTTTTAGTAAATTCACATTTAAATCACTCAGCATCTCTTTATTTACTCTGAACTTATTACGTTTTTTACTGTGTACTTTTATATATTGATTGTTATATTTTTTGACTAATTTTTATAGACCATTTACTAACGTTTATTATATATTTCCTGAGTAACGTATTGAGCTGTTGATAGACTTTTATTGATGGATTTCTCTTCCTGATGATTTAATTGATTCATTAAGTTGGAAGTTAAAAACAGACTCAGAGGGTCCAGCTGACTGAAAAGCTGTCAGCTGATGAAGTCCATGAGCTGTGGATGAAAGCTCGGGTCAGGAGCTGAAACCAGGACTTTACAACATTAATTGATCATCTATCGATAAAATGATTGGTTTGCGATCCGTTAATAATTTGAGGTCTGCGTTTTTTTGTTTGTTGGATTAAAATCAATAAATCACATCTCAGCTCCTTTAGGACTTGTATTCTGAAAGGACGTGACCGGAAAAGAGGGTGAGGGTGATCGGGGCGCGAGCTTGACGGTGATGCGCAGCGCGTGAAGCTACAGAGCAAGAAAAGACATCTGATCAGAAATCAAAGATCGAAGATCAACAGCAGGTCAGACTCTCTGTTTGTTTGTTTGTTTGTTTGTTTGTTTGTTTTCAGATTGAGCTGCAGATCAGCTGTTTATCATCATTACGTCATCAATAGGTAATCTGATCGATACAGGGCGTTCACATGAAAGTGATAGAGGAAGAGCTGATCGAGAGACGATAGCTGTTATTGATCCGCACTGATTCAAACAGGAATAAACAATCCTTTCAGCGTTAAAGCCTGGTAAAAAAAAACCCGTAAAAGATAAACAAACAAACAAACAAATAAATAAATAAATGTTGGAGGGCGTGGCCCTGCAGACCGGAAGCCTCTGTGATGATCCATAATGTCTTTGATCAGTTTATGGTGCAAATGTGTCTGACTGTGTTTCCAGTTTGAGTTTTTCTATTTAATTCAGTGTTATTAATCAATATTCAATCATTGATCAGTGCGGTTCGATTGTCACGTGACTGTTTCAGGATCTCAGAAGTAAAACATAAATGTAATAAATGTCCAGAGTTCCTGCAGATCCTTAAAAAGTCTTAATTTTGGCATCAAATTCATGAATCTTAAAATAAGGCCTGAAATTATGTGAAATTAATCTTTCAAAAATCTTCAGACATGGGACGTGATATTAATGATATTTTTTTTCTCATGTTGTAAAATCTCAAAATAATTGGCCACTTAAGAAGAAATGACCCACAAAAAGTAAAAAGTTACAAAAAAGTCCCTGAAAATTAGCAAAAACAAACAAAAAAGAAAAGTTGTTTTTTTTTTTTTAAAAAAAAAAAATGAAAAGGTAAGTAAAAAAAAAAAAAAAAAAACGTCTGGGGAAAAAGTGCTTTAAAAACATTACTGACTCTTACACATAATTCTAAATATGTCATGATAATCATAAATGTTTTTTCAGACTTTTTTCCCCAAATTATTAAAAAATATATATTTCAAAATCTACCAAATCCTGCACTTTGCGTGACATTTCCTGTCACTTTTTGGCTTTTCCCCATGTTTTCAGAGAAGACACCTCAGGCCTCGATAACATGTTCTGAATGTTGCTTTGAAAACGTTCTTCCTTTGTTCTCATGAAACATTGTGGGAATGTTTCATAAAAGCACATTCTGTGATCTGTCACCGAACATTTCAGTTACATCTTAGTCAGCATTTACCCTTAAAGGAACATTATTTGAAATGATAAACATGCTCAAAACGTTTTTTAAACATTAGATCAAAATATTTTCCTTAAAACATTATTACAGCTCGTAGGTAACGTTGGCCTGTGTCGTTGGAACGTTTCCTGCTGGCTGGGATGTGATATGCTAACAAAAGACAACACGTTTTCATCATTTTTTTTTTTTACCGTAACTTTAAAACGAAAGTTCTGGGAACTAAAAGAAAATTTGCAGCTGAAAATGTTACTTAAACATTGCATTGTATCATTCTCAGAACTAAAAGCTTGCACGCTGTGGAGGAGCAGGAAGGAGGGGCAGAAGAGTCCTGACTGATCCAGTTTTATTTCTGCAGAAACGTTCAGGTGACGTTTTTCAGTTACGTTGTTTCCTCCTCCAGAGGCCGCTGTGACCATGACTCCCTCCGTCCCGCTCTCTGTGGTCGGCCTCCTCCTCCTCCTGACTCTGGCCTCCTCGGAGACCGTTGACTCTGCAGTAGATCTGACTGGTAGGAACGCAGACTTCGGCGCCCGGCTGTACCGCGCTGTCTCCAGCCAGACTGACGACAACGTCTTCCTGTCCACGTTCACACTGTCCGCCGCATTTCTGGCATTGCTGAGCACCTCCGAGGGAGAAACCCGAGACCAGTTGCTGCAGGGACTCAGCCTGACGGGTCTGGACCCCCAGACAATCCCAGGTATGTCTGGTTTCAGGGGGTCAGGATGGTCAGGGTTCTTGTTCGTGACTTTGAACTGACAGTCCGACTCTGCCGCTCCCAGACCTGTTTCAGAGTCTGAGGACCACAATCGAACAGGGGCCCCTCACCAACACCATGAGTCAGGGCGTGGCCGTCCTCCCCACCGTAGGCTCCCAGGTGTCCTCATCCTACCTGGACCTGGTTCAGAACAAGTTCGGGGGCAACGCTCAGAATTTGGCCTACACGGCGCCACAGGAGGCCGCAGACACCATCAACCGATGGGCCCAGGAACGGACAGGAGACCGGGTCCAGAACCTGGTGACCACCCTGGACCCCCAGACCCAGCTGCTGCTTGCCAGCGCCGCTGCCTTCAAAGGTAAGTGTCACCGCCACGAGACAGAGGGCGGGACTGATGGTCAGAGGGCAGGGTCAACTGTCAGGGGCGGGGCTAACTGTCAGAGGGCGGTCAGTCAAACTGACCATCAATAAAATTTTTCTGTGTATAAATAAAGTTTTTTCTCCGTTTCAGTGCAGTTCAGGCCGTCCTTCAACGCGTCCTTCACTCAGGACGAGCGTTTCTACGTGGACAAATATCACGTCGTCATGGTTCCCATGATGTTCAAGGCAGATAAGTACTTCCTGGCATATGACAAGTCGCTGAAGGCTGGCGTGCTGCAGCTGCTGATTGCGGGCGGGGCAGCCATGTTGGTGGTTCTGCCAGATGAAGACGTGGACATCACGGCCGTGGAGGACAAGCTGACCGGAGACCAGATCAAGACCTGGATCACACAGCTGAAGAAGACGTGAGACACCTTCATCATCACCTGTCTGTCCTCACCTGGTCACTTTACATCACCTGTCTGTCCTCACCTGGTCACTCACCGTGTTTTATTTTGAAAACAGGAAGTTGGAGGTGCAGCTTCCTCGCTTCCTGTTGGAGCGTTCCTACATGCTGCGTGACGTCCTGCAGACTCTCAACTTCACGCAGGTGTTCCAGGACGGCGCTGACCTCAGCAACATCAACGGAGACAAAGGACTCAAACTCACACAGGTGAGTTAGTGAACATCAGCTGTAAGTGAGTTTCCTTCAGGTGCAGGAAGTCTTGGTTATCTGAGACCCTTCAGGTGCAGGAAGTCTTTGTTCTCTAAGGTCTTTCAGGTGCAGGAAGACTTGGTTATCGGAGACCCTTCAGGTGCAGGAAGTCTTGGATCTAAAAGATCTTTCAGATGCAGGATGTCTTGGTTCCTTTAGGACCCTCCAGGTGCAGGAAGGCTTTGTTCTCTAAGGTCCTTCAGGTGCAGGAAGTCTTGGATCTTTAAGATCCTTCAGGTGCTGGAAGTCTTGATGCTGTAGGACCCTTCAGTTGCAGGAAGTCTTGGTTCTTTAAAAGCCTTTAGGTGCAGGAAGTCTTGGTTCTTTGAGATCCTTCAGGTGCAAGAAGTCTTGGTTCTGTAAGATCCATCAGGTGCAGGAAGTCTTCTATCTTGAATATCCTTTAGGTGCAGGAAGTCCTGATTCTGCAGGATCCTTCAAGAGTAGGAAGTCTTGGTTCTGTAAGATCCTTAAGGTACAAGAGATGAAGGACCCTAGAGAACCAGGACTTTCCTGGTTCTCTAGGGTCCTTCAGGTGCAGGAAGTTTTCGTACCTTCAGATCTCTTCTTTATGTTTTCAGGTGTATCATAAGTCTGTGGTGTCCGTCGATGAGACCAGCGATGACCTCACTGCAGGAGGCAGCGTGTTCTCCACTCTCCCTCCTCGGCTGACCATCAACAGACCCTTCCTCTTCATCATCTACCAGCAGGCAAACGGGAACGTGCTGTCGATGGGCCGAGTAATCGACCCCTCCAAAAAATAAAGCCCCGCCCCCTCAGCACCTGTTCCTGCAACTGTCAGAATTAGCTTACCTCCCAACCCGAGACCCAGACCTCTGTTTACTATACTCAGACTAACATTTGTGTTCTCAGACGTTTCTGTGATTTTGGTGTCAGCAGCTGTGATTCCTGGTTCCTGATCCGCTGAGGATGAACCTGAAGAACTTAACTGATCCTCTACGGTTCAGACCTTCAACCTCAGCTGCACTCTGTTCACTGAGCTCATGTTAGCATGCTAACACGCTGGGCTAACGTGGTAAATTTCTTACCTGCTTAGCATTGGCGCGTTAACATAGCATGCTAGCACGCTAGCATGCTAGCACACTGGGCTAGCATGGTAAACAATTTACCTGCTTAGCATTAGCATGTTAGCATGCTAACACACTGGGCTAACATGGTAATTCTTGCCTGCTTAGCATTAGCATGTTAGCATTAGCTCATAACTGTCGAATTTTTCAAATTTAATGAATCGTTTTTACTTTTCAGGCCAACAAAACAGATGCTGGTTAAACTGGTGGTAATTTACTGGTTTAACTGGTTGTAATGCAGTGGTTGAACTGGTGGTTATGTACTGGTCGAACTGATCGTAACTGAGTGGTTGAACTTGTCGTGACTTACTGGTTAAACTGGTAACTTAACTGGTAATGCACCAGTTGAACTCATTGTCATGTCCTGGTTGAACGTTTCATAACGCACTGGTTTAACTGGTCATGACATACTGGTTGAACTGGTCGATATTTCGGGTAAATTCTGTGAGCCTGGTGGAGACAGCTACTGATGTAACCTCGTTTCTGTTATTAAAACAGTTAACCCTTTGAAACCTGGTGCGACATCAGTTTTCTTGTGCTGCCTTTCGTAAGTATTTAACCCTTTGAACCCTGAGCGTTTTGGCGCAGTTTCTTTCAAATCAACTTTGTGAGAAGAGTTCCACAAATTTCAACAAACTAGTAGAAAAAAGTTAGGGAAAATGTATAGGGATTACCATAATTACATATTTAAAAGTGTGTCACAAAATTACAATTTTCAAGCACTTCTTCGGAGGTTATGTCTTTGTTATTTTATTTTAAGTTTAGCTATTTTTATGTTTTTATTTTTTACTAACTTTAGATCAATTTGTTGTACTTTTTACTATTTTATTGCTAATGTTTGGGAATGTTCTTTTGTTGTTCTTTTGTTGTTATCGCCTCTTCCTGTGATTTTGAGAGAAATCAGGTTTCAAAGGGTTAAAGACTGATAACTGATGATGTCAGTTGGGCTTTATGTTTGGAGCACTCGAGTAAACGTTAGCATGACGCCCTCCATCATATCATGCCTGTACTGTATGAAGACTTCCTGTATTTAAACAAACATGTAAACATGTATGAACCTCCTGCAGAAAAACACTAAACATTAAAATGTCACTTTTCCAGTGAAGTTCTGCTGTTTCATCTCACTGACACCTGGAGCGCATTCAGACTTAAAACAGTACGCACCGCTTGCTTCAGTTTCCAGATTGAATGACTTTTTTTTTTTTTTTAAATGGTGTCAAACACTGAGAAATTTGAAATGTGAAATTATGTGAAACTGTGTGAAACGACTTTAAAACGGTTTTGAACAGTGTGAAATGGACTGAAATGATGTGAAACTGTTCAAAATAGTGTGAAAGTGTTTTAAAAGGTTTGAAACGATGTTAAAGTGTAAAAGGGGCTCTGAGGTGTGTTTCCTGTGGTTTGGTGGGTGTGTCACAGGTTTTAGCCAATCAGCAGCTACGTGTATATAAACCTGACTGTGGTAGATCTTTATTTATCGTTCTTATTGATGTTTTTTACTCCACTGTCTTTGCGATGTAACTGCGATGTAGTTAGTTTTTCCTCGTTTGAACTGAACGAACGGGCTGGATTTGAAGTCTGTGCATCTGCGTAACAAAACAGGATGTTCAACGTCCACCGGTTGTGTTTAAGCGCAGACATGATGTCATCAAACATTGCAGTAAATCGATCAACACACAAAACAACAATAATCCAACCAATCACGCGTCAGCAGGTGAACCAATAAGAGACGGCGACAGTTTGTATGTGAGGAGTTTACTGAACCAATCAGGTGACAGGATGAGATCGTAACTACACAGTGCTCAGTCAGACTGTCCTGGTGCATTCTGGGTGATGTTCTGAAGACCTGTGAACCCTGACTGCCGATTGGCTGACAGCCTGGTGGAGGTATGATGACATCATCTTCAGTCTCGTGCCGATTGGACGCTGAAAGAGTTCGACTTCCTGTTTCTGCGGAAGTAAAAAGAACAGCACGTCAGTCATTTGAATTGTTCGTGGTTACGTCATCATGTGATGTCAGCGTGACCCTGAGATATGACCCCAGCCTGACCCCAACCCGACCCTGCACCGTGCCGCCCAATCCATCCCGAACGTACGAGAAGTTCGCTCAGATCGACAGCTGATGGTTTTGTCCAGTGTGGTGTTTTGTTCTGGACCTTAACCGATGCTGTGTCAGAAAGCAGAGCCTGTCACCATGGCAACAAACTAACCAATGCTGTTCCTTTAACCTGCTAGTTATCTGCTTTTCCCTCCCGATGACATCCCTTGTGTTGTGTAATACAGTGAGCTCTGATTGGTTGGGGACGTGTAAACTGACCCGTCTCGTCTGACTCGCAGCAGGACTTCTGACGCTTTAAAATGAGACACTGAACATCAAAACGAAACAGTCTTTCACAAATGTGTTGGCGAACGCGTTCGTGTTTTCTGAGATGTGCTGATATGAAAACATTTTGTAAATAACATGATTCTTTAAACATGGTATCATTACATTGTTTGTCCAGCAGGGCGCGCTCTGATGCCGCTGTTAATGATGGTCACAGCACAGGAAGCAGAGTCAGCTGATCAGACGGTGGAGTCAGGTTGTCTCCTCACGGTAAGACGCTAACTAGTTTGTGAAAGTTATTAAACCATGATCCTGTCATTTTCCCTTTTCAGTAGAACTAATTTAACGTGAACTCTGACCCTGAAAAAGGCTGCGTCGCTCTTCAGTTATCACATCAGTTGGTGATGTTGGTGAGGTGGCTAAAACTAGCCAGCTGCAGTGTGTCACTACAGTCTGCAGCAAATTAAACAGCAGCATCACAGCACCTCTCTGCAGATGATGGTGCTGCTCTGAGTGTTGACTTTAAGCGACATTGTTACCTGTTTGATGAGATGCAAGGAGGAAGGGGAAGGTGAATGGGCAGTAAGGTGAACGGGTTCTTTTCTAGAGTTGGTTGACTGCATAATTGTGTTAAATATTCTGTAAGAGTTGTTTGTTTAAGGAAGCTGCCTTCTGAGTGCCTCTGCCTTATCAATATCAGTCTAAAAAAACCAGAACCGAGAGGGTCTCTGATATACAAACTGTAAAAACCACGTGGGGTCATTAACTCGGAGGGTTCTGAATCAGAACATTTTAGCAAGAACTCACATAGATAGCTTTCTGGACTGGCTTTCCTTCACCCCGCACCCCCGGTCCATCGTTTTACTGCGCTGATCCAGGGTACTGGTCCTATGGTCTCTTTGATCCAGGGTACTGGTCCTATGGTCCCTCTGATCCAGGGTACTGGTCCTATGGTCTCTCTGATCCATGGTACTGGTCCTGTGGTCTCTGTGGTCCAAGGTACTCGTCCTATGGTCTCTATGGTCCATAATACTGGTTCTGTGGTCTCTCTGGTCAATGGTTGTGGTTCTATGGTCCAAGGTACTCGTTCTATGGTCCATTGTTCCAGTTCTCTGCTCCATCATATTGTTCCTGTGATCCAGTGTACTGGTCCTATGATCTCTCTGATCCAGGGTGCTTGTCCTGTGGTCCAGAGTACTACTTCTGTGGTCGAGAGTATTGGCCCTCTCCAGAAGGCTGGTAGTGTTGCTGCGGATCAGGACCGGCATGGAGGAGGTGGACTGGGTTGCCATAGAGAAGTGCGCAGTCCTCATTGAGTCATCTATAAAACAAATGTGATGTATGAATAAAGACCATCACAGTTAATGCGGTGGTCCTGCTGTCCTGAATGTTGACTGAGTCGGTGTATTAACATGCAGGTGTTTGTAAGGAGGCGGTACCTTTGCTCGATAACATGGAGGATTTTCCGGGTCCAGACAGACCACTCAACTCTTTCACTTTCCTGAAACACACAGAAAACAGCACATTAAGAACACATTAAGAAGCCAAAGACCACTAGAACAGAACCTGTGTTGTCGGTTTCTTACATTGGTCTCTCTGCGTTGGCAGCTTTCGACGTTGTCGGCTGACTGCTGAGAGATCGACTCCGTGACAGTTTAGCCTTCCTCATCTCCTTACCTGCAAGAAGAAAAAGAACCATCATTATTAACATGGTTTGTTTGTTCTGAGATGCTCAACACTCAATCAGGGACAGAACCACCGTCATCGTATCCTCCCAAACTAACTCCCAACAGGTAAAGAGGTTTAGAGTGACACAAAGTGGAGTCCTTCTTTCACCTGAGCAGGCAGAGCCGTAAGGAAGAATGCTGATGTTTTGGTCTTACCGGACGAGGACAAGGTGGCTCCGGAAGAGGACACAGACATGGACTTGGTTGCAGAAAGACTAGTCTTACTGTCTCTTCCTGTCAAAGAAAGAAAGATTTTAGAGTGGACTCAAAACAGGAACACACTTTGATTAATAAACTGTTGGCAGAAATGATGCACAACTTCTGCTTCAAATCAGTTCGATAGACCCCCACACTCCTCTGTGAATCCTTGTATGGAAAAATAAAATGTGAGTTTTGCTCACGTTTTCTCTCTGGGTGTTTCTCAGAGTTGAGTTTCCCTTCAGTCTGCTGGCGCTCCAGCTGTTCCTGACCACAGAGGAGACGTCATTAAAACAAAATACAGAGAGATTCAGACTGAAGACGATACGTCAGCTTCAGTCTCACCATCTCCAGCAGCAGAGTCTCCTCCTTCTCCTTCTTCTGGTCCAGCAGGTCCCTCTCCTGCCTCTTGTGAAACTGAGTAGACACAATGTCACAGACAAAGGAAGCACATAAAGGGTTAAAGTGAATCCACATACTTAGAAGTGATTTTTTTTTTATTCTACGGCCATTTAAAAAAAAAAGAGAGGGAGAGAGAAGAAACAATGTGCTTACGGGCTCTGCCAGGTCCAGTTTGTCCAGTTCCAACACTGTCTGAAAAAATCAGTGGGCACAGGTGACCCAGCAGAGGTTAATATTCTCACAGAGTCCTTTAACTGAGTCCAGAGTCCTCTCACAGAGTCAAGAGTCCTCTCACTGAGTCCAGAGTCCTCTCACTGAGTCCAGAGTCCTCTCACTGAGTCCAGAATCCTCTCACTGAGTCCAAAGTCCTCTCACAGAGTCAAGTCTTCTCACTGAGTCCAAAGTCCTCCCACAGAGTCAAAAGTCCTCTAAGAGTCCTCTGACAGGTTCCAGAGTCCTCTCACAGAGTCCTGTAGCAGAGTCAAGAGTCCTCTCACAGAGTCCTTTTTCAGAGTCAAGAGTCCTTTCACTGAGTCCTCTCTCAGAGTCAAGAGTCCTCTCACTTAGTCCTCTCACAGAGTCAAGAATCCTCTCACAGAGTCCTCTCACAGAGTCCAGAGTCTCCTGACAGAGTCTCCTAACAGAGTCCAGAGTCTCCTGACAGAGTCTCCTAACAGAGTCCAGAGTCTCCTGCCAGAGTCTTCTACAGGAAGGCCTCAGTTAGAGAACGTGTTACCTTGCGGTGGTGGCCACCACATCCTTATCTTTCTCTCTGCAGAGGAGTTTCTGGACGCAGAAGTCTAGCTGCTGCAGCAGTTGTTTGTCAGCCGGCAGGCGGAGCGATGAACGTAATCTGGGCAACAGCTGGCACAGCTTGTACCTGACAGACAGGTGAAAAGGTAGACAGGTGTGTTACATCTGATGTCAAAGACAGACTTCACCTGCTTGACTGGACACTCACAGGCATACCTGACGTTGGCGACGGGGTCATGGACCAAGTCCAGCGCCGGGATCAGGAAATGTTTGTTAAAGTATTTTCTGGAGAAAATCTCAGTGGCCATTTCACAAACATCGAGGAACCTCAGACGGTTCCAGTAGCTCCGACCCTGAGCCAGATCTGAAACATGAGACGAAACATCAACATTTGTTTAAAAGGTTCTGCTGTGGTCGACAGATGTGAAGTCATTGTACACTTTGACTGTGGCAGCAACTGCTGCCTTTAAAAAACCGAGGCCACCTTTTCCTGTGACCTCACACTCAGTGTTCTGACCTTGGATCAGTCGCTCCATCATCTCCTGTCGCTGCTCCTGTTTGCGGTTGTAACGCAGAAATGTACAAAAGGTCCGAGCTGCCTCCTTCTGAACCGGCAACACCTTCTGCAACAACAAGAGCCACAAGAGAAGGCACTTGTCTGGTCACCTGGTCCACTTGTTGCATCATGTGTGGTCGAGTTGTGTCGTGTCTGGTGGTGCTCACGTTGGTGGTAAGGATGGTGAAGATACGCGGGGAGAAGCTCTGGTGCAGCAGTTCTCCGGGCAGCAGTCGGGCCAGACAGCTGTAACGCTGCAGCAGCTTCTCATGCAGCCGCCAGCGCAGAGAACTCCCGACTTTCTGCTCCGCCATCAGCAAAGCCGACAGCAGCTCCGGGAACTGACGAAGAAGAACCACAGGAGGGAACAGAGGAGAACAAAAAGAGGTACCAGGGAAAAGACGGTACCACAAAGAAAAGATGTGAGCAGAACTAAAGAATGTATAACTAATGGGTTAAAATCTGAACTCCATCTGTTTTCTCACCTTGTTGTCCAGCGCCAGATTCTCTCCCCTGGAAAGAACCGCCTCCAGAGTTTCTTCCAGGTGATTCATCAGAGCGTCCAACACCTCAACAACAACAAGAGAAGCATCAGTAAGTCAAATAAAACAAACATCTGAAATAGAAATGTTCTGAGGAGAGTGTTTGTGCGTCTGTTCTGGTCCATGTTTAGTCCAAGGTGTCGGGTCAATCTTTGACTCTGAGCAAACAAAATGTCATAGCATTCCTCCTTCCTCCAGGTCAAACAGAGGATATCAGGTTTATAATGTGTCCTCTCACCTCCAGAGCATCGTCCTGCAGCAGAGCCAGGAGCTCCTTGTGGACCAGCTGGACGTTTGAACCAAGCAGCTTCACCACCTGACGGGAAGGGGTGGGGTCAAACATGTGACAAGACAGCCTTAAACTGTAGACCGATGTACAAAGGTATTTTATTCTGCAACTCAGAGAACTTTGAATTTAACATTTAAAAAATGCTTTTTTGTCTCATAAAACTTAAGAAGCAGAACCTGAGGACTTTGACATCACTTTGGACGTCAGACAGATCAACACCTTCAGACAAACAATCGTCAGGATGGTAACTCACCTGGTGGAAACTAGCTGCAGCACTTCGTCGAACGCTGACCTCCTGGTCACAGCAAAGACTGGAGAAAGATGGGTAGAGCTCAGACAGGAAGTGAGCTGAGTCTGCGAACACCACATGGCCTGGAGAGAGAGAGAGCAGAAGTGACATCACCTGTCTGAACTTTGGCGCTCTGCTCAGAGTCTGTGTGGTTCTGGTTGTACCGGCAGGTTGTAGCAGCAGTTGCAGCGGATCAGCGTCGAATCGTTTCCATCAGTCTGGTTTCCTTCAGCCTGCAGTCCGGAGACACACAGCACCTTAAACCTCTGCAGCAGCCGACCCTTCTGCTCATCCGTCAGAGAGCCTGAAACACAACAACTCATCAGTCCTGAGCTCACCGATGCTCGCCACAACCCGACTGCACCTTCAGGTACTGTTGGAGAACGTGTGTGACATCCTGCTGAGAGTTTAAGATCTCTGGATGACTCGTAATGAACCCAAACTCCTGCAGTGAAACCCCTCAGGGTCGAGGGTGACGTGAACTTCTGCTTCAGTTTCTGCTGTGTGACATCAGTCTCACCTGCCAGTCCGCTGCAGAGCTTCCCAAACTGGAACGACAAAGACGCCACGACGGCCTCGTCCGCCTGTGACGAAGACACCTCACACACTGACATCACCAGGGGGACGACGACATGGAGCCTGTCGTCTGAGAGAGAGGACACAGGAGACATTCAGGAGTTTCGCAGTCTGACGTTTATCCGCCACAGCTGCACCCTGAAACTCTCACGCTGTCCATCATCTCCATCAGGTTAATAATGGTGTCGAAGGCAGCGAGGCGGACACTGCTCTCCTCATCTCCGGCAAGCTCCACCAGTTCAGGAAGCAGCTCTGTCCTGGTGTCGTCCACCCTGCAGGACAGGAGACACACTGTCTCACCACAGCAGGATGTTTGATTTGTGTTTGGTTTCGTTCAGCTTTGTTCGTTCGTTACCCGCTCGCTCGAGCGATGCTCTCCAGCTGACGACACATACAGGCGCGAACCTCAAACTCCACGTCCTGACACAACGAACGAGCCAGCGGCAGCAGCTCCTTCTTCACTCTGAAACAAAAAACACACCTGAGCTCAGCACACAGACAGGTAGACCTGCAGCTGCCTAATTACTGATGTTAATACAGGAACAGGATTCTAATGCTGTTTAAGTACTGAAGTAGACAGAGTGTAGTATTGCAGTACAGAGTGTGTAGTGCTGAAGTATACAGCGTGTAGTACTAGAATGTGTATTTGTTGTGTTGCAGCTCACATATGAGAGTCAAACTTGCAGGCGACTTTTCCTAAAATGCGACAGCTGGCCAGACGAGCCTGAAGAGAGTGAGACAGCTGAGACTGATAGAGAAGAGGGTTCAACACCTGCAGAGAGAGACAGACAGGTAATCAGAGAGACAGGTATACCTTTGAATTGTTCTAATACGGATCAATACTTGATAGTATGGATCAATAATCCTGATCACTTTACCTCCTGTTTGATGGTCTCTTTGGGCAGAGCGTTGATGGCCGACAGCAGAGTCTCCAACCAGGCGTTGCTCACCACTGTCAACAAACACGACAACAACAAACAAGACAACAGTAAAAAGACAAAAACGTCAACGTCAGCATCAAGTTTACCGTCAAAATCAACCACAGTGTCAGTGGTTCAGGTGGTGTCACCTGTGTCTCAGTGGTTCAGGTGGTGTCACCTGTGTCTCAGTGGTTCAGGTGGTGTTACCTGTGTCTCAGTGGTTCAGGTGGTGTCACCTGTGTCTCAGTGGTTCAGGTGGTGTTACCTGTGTCTCAGTGGTTCAGGTGGTGTCACCTGTGTCTCAGTGGTTCAGGTGGTGTTACCTGTGTCTCAGTGGTTCAGGTGGTGTCACCTGTGTCTCAGTGGTTCAGGTGGTGTCACCTGTGTCTCAGTGGTTCAGGTGGTGTCACCTGTGTCTCAGTGGTTCAGGTGGTGTCACCTGTGTCTCAGTGGTTCAGGTGGTGTTACCTGTGTCTCAGTGGTTCAGGTGGTGTCACCTGTGTCTCAGTGGTTCAGGTGTCTGTCACCTGTGTCTCAGTGGTTCAGGTGGTGTTACCTGTGTCTCAGTGGTTCAGGTGGTGTCTACCTGTGTCTCAGTGGTTCAGGTGTGTCACCTGTGTCTCAGTGGTTCAGGTGGTGTTACCTGTGTCTCAGTGGTTCAGGTGGTGTCACCTGTGTCTCTGTGGTTCAGGTGGTGTTACCTGTGTCTCAGTGGTTTAGGTGGTGTTACCTGTGTCTCTGTGGTTTAGGTGGTGTCACCTGTGTCTCAGTGGTTCAGGTGGTGTTACCTGTGTCTCAGTGGTTTAGGTGGTGTTACCTGTGTCTCTGTGGTTTAGGTGGTGTTACCTATGTGTCTCAGTGGTTCAGGTGGTGTTACCTGTGTGTGTCTCTGTGGTTTAGGTGCAGCAGAACGGTCTTCAGGATGGAGAACGTGTGGGTGTGGATTAGGATGATGTCGTCCTGCAGGATGGTTAAGAAAGATGCTGCTGCTGCCAGCTGGATTTCTGCTCCGGCTCCGTTCAAGACCTCCTGAATCAGGCGAAAGGGACAGGTTACGTGAATGACACATGTCCAACACACCTGTCCACATCCTGCTGGCCTCCACACAGTGTGCCACTGACATACAGTCTGATGATACCGTGTACATACCCGAACCTTTGGTACGACCCGCCGAAATGTCTCAGCTGGATTCTGACGGACAAGGCTTGGCAGGTTGCTAATGACACTTGCTCTCTGCACCTCCTGACCCACACTGACAACAAGAGGATGGACATTTGGTTATTTTGGTCATTTGGTTTGGTTTGATTAGGGACAGAAGAACTTTTCCTAAGAACCACTGTCTGCGTTTTTTTCCTCACCACGAGAACAAGGAACAATCGTAGCTCTTAGAACAGAGAGACTTTTTCAACTCCTATTTCAGAGCCGGTTTTCTTCCAAAACTAGAGGAAGCTCGAGTGATGTCAGTGTACAATGATCGGTCGGTGACGATACTTCATTGTTTCTATTCACGATGCAAACATAACAAAAGCCCCAGTGAGAACTTTACAGACTAAAAGAAATAAAAAGGACCTGAAACTTATCCCTGAGGGACTCCACAACCGGACAGAGGGTCACCTGAACCACTGAAGGGCAGACCTTTTTCTTCATACATTATTACCTCCTCAGGTGTGTCCATCAGGTGACAAAAGTCCAGGACTCCAGAGAGTCCTGAGGTCTGAGTCCTGGTTTTCTGGCAGGTTGTTTTGTGTTTTTGAGTCCAGACGTTGAACGAGTTCAGTGAACTAGTTCAGAGCCGCTGGGATCAGACTGCAGGATGATTACCGTCAGCGTTTAATGAGCCTCAGAGTTTAGTGGGACAGAGAGAAGGAGGGCAGAGCTGCTTTGTCTCAAGTCTCCACCGATGAGAGTTCAGGTTATTTACTCTGAAACTCCTTTTTCATCCTGAGCTCAACCCAAAATAACAACAGTTTTAACACAGGCTGATGTCGAAGAGATCGAAGAAAAACAACCATAAAAAGACTCGAACAGAGTGACAGATGTTTCAGGGTCTTCACTCTGACAAACTGCCAGACCAAAACACTTAACTCTGCAAACAACAGCACCTGAGCAGGTAAACGGCTCTCACCTGAGCAGGTATATGGCTCTCACCTGAGCAGGTACATGGCTCTCACCTGAGCAGGTACATGGCTCTCACCTGAGCAGGTACATGGCTCTCACCTGAGCAGGTACATGGCTCTCACCTGAGCAGGTACACAGCTCTCTCGATGTCATTCAGGTCTTCGTCCACAGTCAGCTGATCGATCTCCTCTGCTGTCTGAAACAAGGAACACATTCAGATGTTAAATGTACTTTTTAAACACCACATTACCACACCTGTGAGTCTTCTTCGCGCGACACCTGTGAGACATGGCCACACCTGTGAGACATGGCCACACCTGTTAAACATCATCACACACTGTGAGACATCACTACACCTGTGAGACATGGCCACACCTGTGAGACATCACCACACCTGTGAGACATCACCACACCTGTGTGAGACATCACCACATCTGTGAGACATGGCCACACCTGTGAGACATCATCACACCTGTGAGACATCACCACATCTGTGAGACATCACACCACACCTGTGAGACATCACCACACCTGTGAGACATCACCACATCTGTGAGACATGGCCACACCTGTGAGACATCATCATACACCTGTGAGACATGGCCACACCTGTGAGACATCATCTCACCTGTGAGACATGGCCACACCTGTTAGACATGGCCACACCTGTGAGACATCATCACACCTGTGAGACATCACACACCTGTGAGACATCACTACACCTGTGAGACATGGCCACACCTGTGAGACATCATCACACCTGTGAGACATCACCACACCTGTGAGACCACACCACATCTGTGAGACATGGCCACACCTGTGAGACATGGCCACACCTGTGAGACATCATCACACCTGTGAGACATGGCCACACACTGTGAGACATCATCACACCTGTGAGACATGGCCACACCTGTGAGACATCATCATCACACTGTGAGACATGGCACACCTGTGAGACATGGCCACACCTGTGAGACATCACTACAAAAAGTTCAGAGGTATGTTTTAATGAGAATGTGAATGTTTGTTTATACTTCTTCACCTGTGAGGACATAAGGACATTACTGACATAATGTGTCTCCTGTCTCCCCTCATTGTCCCCTCTCCTCATCATGTGTCCCCTTCCCTCAGAGTATGTCCTCTCACCTAAGTGTGTGACCCCTCAATTCAGTGTGTGTCCCCTTCCGTCAGTATGTATCCCTCCTCTCAGTGTGTGTGTCCCCATTTCCCCTCAGTAAGTGTCTCCTCCCCTCAGTAAGTGTCTCCTCCCCTCAGTAAGTGTCTCCCCTTCAGTGTCCGTCCCCTTCCTCAGTGTGTCCCCATTTTAGAAAAGCTTCTGTTTCTCCTGCAGGAGGTGAAACACACCGGCCCTTTAAGAAGGAGGCGTTTGTGTGTGTGTGTGTGTGTGTGTGTGTGTGTGTGTGTGTGTGTGTGTGTGTGTGTGTGTGTGTGTGTGGAGGCGATGGGGGTGTGTGACTGCGTCGTCATGACGTCGGGGTTTCTCCCATAGGAAGACCTGCCCCCCCAAACAGTTACAGGAGGATAATTGGCTGCCGATCAGTTTGATTGACAGGTTTTATAAACTCAAAGTAAGATTAAATTATTTGTGATGATTGTATCAGTTATAAACCTTCAATAATCAATCAGAGATTTATTAACTGATCAATAACAAATGTTTGATTATAGATAGCTGCCTTATTTTCTATTATTTATCATTTATTGATTATAGATAACTGCTTTATATTCTATTATTGACAGTTTATTGATTACTAATGACAACTTTACATCTATTATTGATTATTTACGGATTATAGATATCTGCTTTATCTATTATTGGCAGTTTATTGATAACTGATAACTACTTTTTATATTCTATTTTCGATTATTTGTTGATAATAGATAATTGCTTTTTATCCTATTATTGATATTCATTTATTACCGATAACTCATAACTGCTTTATATTCTAGTATTGACTGTCTATTGATTAGTCAAACATGCTTTATATTCTATTATTGATCATTCATTGATACTGATAACTGCTTCATATTCTATTATTGACAGGTAATAGATTTTAGATAACTGCTTTATATTCTTTTATCTCACCTTTACCACCCTATATTTATTGATGAGCAAAAAAAAAGTTCTTAATTGATTTTGTGTTGAACAACTGATGGTTTAAAATGATTATCGATGAACTGTTTGGATTTATTGATTTGCTGCATTAAGGGCATGATGACCGGATGTTCATGCAGCAGACAGAGGAGAGGAGACCCTCTCCATCCGTCTGTCTCTCTGCAGAGACACACAGACAGACACACACAGAGAGACAGACAGACAGAAACTGCGTCATGCTGCGCAGATAGCGGGTCTCCCCTCTGCTTCCTGCATGGAGGCTGCTGATCTTCCTCCCACTGACTCATTCAACATGTCTCATCATCATCATTATCATCATCATCATCATCAGCACCACCATCTTCATCCTCCTCCTCCTCTTCCTCACATGTCCTGCAGCAGTTACCTTGAGGCTCCGGCGGATCGGCCTCTCGATGAAGGCGAGCTCTTGCAGCTCCTCCAGCGGTCCGTACAGCAGGCTGGACTGGCTCCCAGTCATCCTGCTGCTGGAGAACATCTGCTCACTGGAGCTGTCCCAGTATCACACTGGTCGTTAGTGGGAGAGCAGGCGGCGGACCATCCCCGATGAGAGGAAGAAGAGAGAGGAGGAGGAGGTGGGAGGGGAGGGGGGGAGCTGTCAATAACCGTTTCCAAGGAGATCCCTGCTCGAGCTGAACGTCACACCAGACTCCGTTTAAAATGATAATGAATTAAAAAATCTGCGCTCATCTGCGGCTGAAACACAGTGAGAGATTCAAATTCAACTGTTCACACCTCAGCGGCTTTCGTCCGTCAACTCGGCGCTCACATCGAGTCTCTAAAATCTGCACTTTTCTACAGAAGAAACATCTGTTGAGCAGCTCAGCATCCAGCCGCTGTCAGTCAGGAAAAAAATCCGCTCTCTCCCACGCGGAGGAAACCTCAAACCAGACTGCGTTTAAAAAATGATGATTTTAACGCTGATTTCTTCGCCAGTTAGCCCACAGACGTGGTAAAGCTTTAAACTGGACACCAACATTCTTCCCAGAGACACATTTATGTCTTCGGCGGTTGTTCAAACAGTCAGACAGCACAGATTCATCAAAAATTTGGGGGTTTCACACCTCCTGCTCGGTCCTGTGCGGAGGAAACGTCACGTCAGACTCCGTTCAAAACTCGCGTCACACAATTTATTTTCTCCCTGATAATGAAAATAATCCAAATATCCGTAAAAATCCGACACGAATCAACTCGACACGATCTCCTCTTTAATTCGGCGTGCAGTCAGCTCACCGACAATCCGTCTTTCAGAGAAAATCCCGACCAGCAGCTCCCGCTCCTGCCGTCAGCTCCTGTCCGGCTGGAGCGTCACGCCGGACTGCGTTAAAAATTCAGCGCATTAATGCGTCTGCGCTCATTTGTGAACCCGTCGGTACGTAAAACCCTCAGAAAACGAGATATTTCAGAAATCGGTTCGACCATCTCATTTCGGCCCAAAGTGGTCACATCAGCGAGCTGTTACTTCCATCAAATGTCGGTGTTTGTGAGCTCCGGTCGCTCCCACACGGAGGCGGTACCTTCACCGATATTGAGCAGCGAAAACATGACACGAGCTCCCGAGCCTCCAGCAGGTGATCCGCATCTCACCGGACCGGACTGAAACCGACCAGAACCGGGAGACCGGCAGCAGGGCGGGCTAGCTAGCTGAAGCCTAACACACTGCAGCGGCTCAACCGGTTACCATGGAAACGGCTGACTGTAACTTAGTGACCAAACTCATTCACAAAATATACAGATTATAGCCAACTACAGTTTATATACAGCTCATATGCAGGCTATATAATAATAATAATAATAATAATAAATAATAATAATAATAATCAAAAACAATCAATTTTACTTAAAGAGCACCTTTCTATAAACTTAAAGACACTTTACAGAAGTAAAAAAAAAAAAAATTAAAATACTTCACAATACATAATAAAAATACACCCCAATTTTACAATTCATATGACATTAATTAGACATTGACAGAAGTTTTAAAAAGCAGTACATTAATAAATACATTATTATATAAAGCTTTTCAGAGCCTCTTTGACTGAATCTACAGACAGTAGCTGAAGCTGCAGACCGAAGCTGAAGCTACAGATTGAAGCTGAAGCTGCAGACTGGAGCTACAGACTGAAGTTTACAGATTGAAACTGAAGCTGCAGACTGAAGCTGAAGCTGCAGATTGAAGCTGAAGCTGCAGACTGAAGCTGAAGCTGCAGATTGAAGCTGAAGCTATAGACTGAAGGTGCAGATCGAAGCTGAAGATTCAGACTGAATCTCCAGACCGAAGCTGAAGCTACAGATTGAAGCTGAAGCTACAGATTGAAGCTGAAGCTGCAGATTGAAGCTGCAGATTGAAGCTGAAGCTGAAGCTGCAGACTGAAGCTGAAGCTGAAGCTGAAGCTGCAGGCTGCTTTGTCCTTTTCCACTTTGTGTCAGTTTGTCTCAGAGGAGCTTCGGGTCCTGAGAAGTTGTCTCTTTTCAGATCCAGTCAGTAATCTGCTGTCTGTTCACAAACTGTCCAACTTTATTAGAACGTGTTGCACACATCAAATGTATTATTATCATTATTATTAATACTCTCTCTCCGTGAGTATTTCTGATACAGCGTCTGCGGAGAGTTTGATTGTGAGCCAGCAGAGTTTCAGTATCACAGTTTGGACTCTCTGCTGAACACATGAAACTAAACTAGAATCAAACCGAGACTGGGGACAGATGACAGAAGAAGACAGCGTCCCTGACTGGACAGGGACCAGTCTGTGTATTGTCTCCTCTTGGCGGTCTTCTCTTGATTCTTTTGTCCTGATCCACGTACTTTCTCCTGAGCGTGCTTCATGTTTCGTGGCGTTCTGATGTCGGCTGGTGCTGTTTTCTGGTCTGTGAGGTTCAGTTTCAGGAGTTCTGATGAAGCAGCTCAGAGTCTGTCAGGCTGTTTTAGATCAAATAAAAATCATGTTTCTTTGTTCCAATTGGTTAAAATTGTGTTAAAACACACATCAAAAAGGGGGCGCCCAGCCGCTCACACCTGGGGGAGCGGGGGCCCCGTGTACAAGAGACCACAGCGGCCGCGGGTTTGAGTCTGACCTCGTCGCTTTGCCGCATGTCGTCCCCACTCTGTCCTGCTGCTTTCATTCTACTCTGCCCTCTTCAATAGGCTGAAAAAGCCTTAAAAATTTATCTTTAAAACACACGATAAATGTAAAAAGAGAGAAATGTACGTGTGTGTGTGTGTGTGTGTGTGTGTGTGTGTGTGTGTATGCAGGTCGTGTCTCGGTGAGTGTGAACTTGTTGGCTCAATCAAGGAATCAAACACCGCTGACCTCCATAACTTCAGTCCTGTGACTGCAGATTTAATGAGATCCACTGCTGCTCAACGTCACACACACACCTCCTCCTCCTCTTCCTCTGACGCATCACTTCTTCTTCCTATGTAGATCCAACATGGCGGCTGCTCAGCTGAATCTGGATGATTACAGCGTTTACAGTCAGCTGACTGATGAGGAGCTGCTGCAGATCGCTGTGGAGAGAAGCCTCTCCGACACTCAGCCCGCCGCACCGTCACCGTCACTGTCGGTGCCGGTGCCTCCCGTCCATCCTGCGTCCAATCAAAGAAATCCAAACTCCAGACAGACACGTCCCGACCCCCCCAGAGAACTGGACCGTTTCTATTCGTCCACACCAGCTGTCCCCAACTCCATCAACCCTCCCAACCGGCCTGTTCCAGCACATCTACAGAGGCCTGCGCAGGTGGGTCAGTCCAGACTGTCCGCAGTAAACAACCAGCACACAAGCAAACAACAACCAACAATCAACAACCAACACAATCAAACAACAAACAAAACAACAGCAAACTAACAACAAACAACAAAACAAAAATCAACAATCAGAAAACAACACCAACAACAACACAAACACAATCAACAAACAAACAACCAACAACCAGCAAACAACAACAAACAAACAAACAACAATCAACAATCAGAAAACAACCAAAACAACAACAACAACACACAATCAACAAACAAACAATCAACAACAACAAAAACAACAACAAACAAACAAACAACAACAAACAAACAAATCAACAATCAAAACAACAACCAACAATCAACAACCAGCAACAACTAACAAACAACAAACAATCAACCAACAACCACAACCACAACAACAACAACAAAACAACAAACAACAATCAACAACCAACAACAACAACAACAAAACAACGAACATCAACAAACAAACAAACAACAATCAACAATCAGAAAACAACCAACAAACAACCAACCAACAACAGCAAAACCAACAAACAAACAACAATCAACAAACAACCAACCAACAATCAACAACCAGCAAACAATCAACAAAACAAACAACAATCAACCAACCAACAATCAACAACCAGCAAACGATCAACAAACAAACAAACAACAATCAACAATCAGAAAACAACCAACAAACAACAACCAACAACCAGCAAAAACAACAAACAACAACAACCAACAACAATCAACAACCAGCAAACGATCAACAAACAAACAAACAACAATCAAAAACAACCAACAAAAACAACCAACCAACAATCAACAAACAAAAACAACACAACAACAACAACAACCACACACAACCAACAAACAAACAAACAACCACAACCAGCAAACTAACAACAAACAAACAAACAACAATCAACAATCAGAAAACAACCAACAACAATCAACAACAACACACAATCAACAAACAAACAACCAACAACCAGCAAACTAACAACAAACAAACAAACAACAATCAACAATCAGAAAACAACAACCAACAATCAACAACCAGCACACAATCAACAAACAAACAAACAACCAGCAAACAACAACAAACAAACAAACAACAATCAACAATCAGAAAACAACAACCAACAATCAACAACAACCAGCAAACTAACAAACAAACAAACAACCAACCAACCAACAATCAACAACAACAAAACTAACAACAAACAACAATCAACCAACCAACAATCAACAACCAGCAAACGATCAACAAACAAACAAACAACAATCAACAATCAGAAAACAACCAACAAACAACCAACCAACAACCAGCAAACAACAACAAACAAACAACAATCAACAAACAACAACCAACAATCAACAACCAGCAAACAATCAACAAACAAACAACAATCAACAACCAACAATCAACAACCAGCAAACGATCAACAAACAAACAAACAACAATCAACAATCAGAAAACAACAACAAACAACAAACCAACCAAACAACCAGCAAACTAACAACAAACAACAATCAACCAACCAACAATCAACAACCAGCAAACATCAACAAACAAACAAACAACAATCAAAAACAACCAACAAACAACCAACCAACAACAAAACAACAACAATCAACAAACAACCAACCAACAATCAACAACCAGCAAACGATCAACAAACAAACAAACAACAATCAACAATCAGAAAACAACCAACAAACAACCAACCAACAACCAGCAAACTAACAACAAACAAACAACAATCAACAAACAACCAACCAACAATCAACAACCAGCAAACGATCAACAAACAAACAACAATCAACCAACCAACAATCAACAACCAGCAAACGATCAACAAACAAACAATCAACAATCAGAAAACAACCAACAAACAACCAACCAACAACCAGCAAACTAACAACAAACAAACAACAATCAACAAACAACCAACCAACAATCAACAACCAGCAAACGATCAACAAACAAAACAACCAACCAACAATCAACAAACAACCAACCAACAATCAACAACCAGCAAACGATCAACAAACAAACAACAAACAACCAACCAACAATCAACAACCAGAAAACAACCAGTAAACAAAAAAAACACTCAGAAAACAACCAACAAGCAACCAGCAAACTATCAGCAAACAAACAAACAACAATCAACAACCAGAAAACAATCAACAAACACTCAATAAAACAACCAGCAAACTATCAACAAACAATCAACCAGTTGTTGTTGTTGTTGTTGTTGTTGTTGTTTCAGAGAGTTTGTCAGTGTTTGTGGTGATTTGTCGTTGTTGTCGTTGTTGTTGTTGTTTCAGAGAGTTCAGTCCTCTGCAGACTCTGATAATGAATGGAGACGTCGAGGCTCTGGAGGACCTGGTGGGACGGCGGTGCGGCAGTCTGACGGAGCCGAACGATGAAGGCTGGATCGCTCTTCATGAAGCTGCTTATTATGGACAGCTGCAGTGCATCATGGTCCTGCTCCGAGGTGAACGGCTGGTCGCCCCCACACTGAACCACACACTGTAGATCATAAACCCGCTCAGCGGCGTCCTGATTCATTTTCTGTCTGCAGGGATGATGTTTCAGTTAAAGAATCCGTCAATATGCCGATGATGCTGTTCTTTACTTCTCTGTTTCTGTTCAGCGGCTCTGAACTCTCATTTTCATTAACTGAGAGTTTCAACATCAGCAGACACGTCAACTTGACCTTCCAGCTCAGTTCATCACTCGCACACTTCAACCCCTTTCAGTCTGAAACGTAAAACTTCACTCAAAGTGACACTTCACTTCCACTTTCTCTGCCGTCTCTGCACGTTTCTGCAGCCGTCTCTGCAGCGACTTCAGAGAACAAAGAGAGAGGCTGACGGTGGGTCAGGTGCAAAGGTGAGCCGGCTATATCAGCATCTCACCCATAATCAGGTGACCCACTCATCATAGTCACTCAATATAGTAAAAAACACACAAATAAATAAATAAATCATATCATTACCAAAACTAACCAAATTTGAAAAAAAAAAGTCTTAGACTTAATCGCCTACAAAATATACCTGCACACATTCATCCATGGCTCCTACAGTCTCATTCTTCTCTCACTTTTCTATCCTCACTGTGAGCGTTGTACGTTAGGAAAGCTTGTCTGTACGCCGATGACACCGTCTTTTTCTTCTTATCCTTTTCTCTATCATTCTTCTTCTACAAGTGTTTGTGCAACCATGAGGGCAAAATGACAGAAGTGTTATAAATTCCCAACATGATCTCACTTTGAGTTCATCTCATGGTGCCGCTCTGTCAGTGACCTTCTGTGTCGACTAATGAGGGCCCGAGCATGAGCCGTGCGAGGACCGTCTTGGGATGCAAGGAATTTTTATTTTTCTCCCCAATGAATCGCATTTTTGGAGGCCTAAACATGGCCAAAAACTCATGAAAAGTGGTTCGCTCACTTTCGGTGGTTTTGGAAAACAGCGCCCCCTAACGTGTAGCCCCAGTGCCCAGTTAAACCTACATTTACGGAAATCGCTACACTTATCTATCGTGCCCAGACACACAAAAAAGCAACTTGGACCCACCCCAAGCCCAACAGGAAGTCAGCCATTTTGAATTTTGTGCTGATTTTTGTCGATTTTGGACCTTATACTTTTCAGGTACTGTGTGAAAATCAGTTGTTTGTGGTACTGTAGTACTGTCCTACATAAAATACCAATGCCAGCTCTGTTTGAACGTGTTCTCATCAGACGCCGTCCCGCTGCGTTCCGGTTGGACGCAGGGGGCAGCTTTTGACATCACGCTTGTACACTGAAAGCACGAGCGGTGCCATGTGAGAACTACTCAGGTACATAAAATGACGCTCACTGACATAAAAATGGGGCTGTAACAATTAAGTTTACATTTTCACAATGACCTTAAAAAAAAGCTCAGAGTCAAAACTCCATCATTTCATTTCTGACTTCATCTGCGTCTTTGCTCAAATGTTCGAAAGCCTCTGCTTTGCAAATTTTTCTCTCTTTGTTGTTGTTCTGAATTCCAGTTTCCAGAAGTCGTCAGTCTGTTGGTCCAATCGTCCTGAAGTCTTTGGCAGGATCATCTGACCTAAATTTATCGAGGAGTTTTATTTTGGCGCTGCAGCCGTCGATCACAATCGTGGACTCACCAAAGTCATCACTGACATGTTTATGAGCGCTATAAATGTTCCAGATTTATGATCTTTTCTGATGTTTTATGGCAGCTGGCAACCTTCACACCTCAATGCCTCATACTGTATCAGCGTCCTCTGTCCTCTGTCCTCTACAGTCTCTGCTCTGTCCAATGTCCCCTTGGTCTTTAAACTGTATATTTTCTGCTGGTTCTGCTTCATGGCGCCACTCGGTGAAACTATGGAGACAAACCACGGGACTCTAAAAAAGTGTTGTTCTGCCCTGATGGACGCGGTTTTAAAGGACGCATCAGTGAGAGTTTGACCTTTGACCTGTCCGTCCACAGCTCATCCCGACTTTGTGAACCGATGCAGTTCGAGGAATCAGACCGCTCTGCTGCTGGCCGCCAGGCAAGGAAACGTCTCCTGTGTGGATTTCCTCCTGAAGCACGGCGCCGACCCGAACATCGCCAACAAGGACAAAGAGACGCCGCTGTTCGCAGGTGAGATGACGTCACAGCTGACGTCACAGACTCTGCTCTGATGTCACTTACGTCCAGCAGGTTCATGAGTCAAACGTCCTCAGGGTGTCTGTCCATTTTTTGTGTTTTCAGCCTGTGAGAAACCGAACGAGGCCGCTGTGGATCTGCTGCTGAGGTTCGGCGCTCAGGTGAACCGCTGCAGCGTTCAGGGAGTGAGTCCTCTGCACGAAGCCTGCAGAAACGGACACGTGAAACTCTGCAGGACGCTGCTGGAGTCCGGCGCCAATCTGCACGCCAGGAACATCTACGGCATCCAGGCGTTCTTCACCGCTGCTCAGCACGGACATGGGGACATCCTGCGCCTGCTCGCCAAGAAAGGTCCAAAACTGTCCATGGAATATCTGTAGTTTCCATCAGCTGCTGATCCAAAGATGTCTTTGTCCCTCAGGTGCAGATATAAATGGACAGGCAGATGACGGAGCGTCTCCGCTGTATGAAGCCAGTAAGAATGGACATGTCTCTGCCGTGGACGTCCTGCTGTCTCTGAAAGCAGACGCTAACCGATCCACAAAGTCTGGACTGCTGCCGCTTCACGTGTCTGTCCAAAACAACCACCCACGGTCTGAGACTCTTCCGTCCCGGCTCTGCTGGTAGATCTGTGGTTGTTTGATCCTAAATCTCGTTGAAGTTGACTGTTTGTTTTCCAGAATCATGTCTCTGCTGATTCCTGTGACCAGCAGAGTCCGGGTCCGGACCAGTGGGATCAGTCCTCTGCACATCGCCGCGGAGAACAACAGAGATGACGTCATGGAGCTGCTGATTGAGTCCGGTTTCGACGTCAACACCCAGCTGTCGGAGGACCGCTCCACAATGTACGAGGACTGCCGCAGCACGGCGCTCTATTTCTGCGTCTTCAATGGGAACCTGGAGGCCGCAGAGATGCTGCTGGAGGCCGGAGCCAACCCCAACCTGGACGTCTTCAACCCGCTGCTCATCGCCGTCCGCCTCTGCCGGATGGACATGGCGACACTGCTGCTGACGTACGGCGCTGACGTCAACGCTCGGATGTCCACCCAGACGTCCTCGCTCCCGGCAGCCATCCTGCTTAGAATGGAGTCTCTGCCGATGCTCAAACTGCTGCTGGACAATGGCTGCGACGCCCGGTCCTGCTTCGACTGTCCCTACGGCCAAAAAACACATCCGCCCCCCTTGCCGTCATGCCGTCGCATTGAAGAAATGCAGGTCCGCAGAGACGCACGTTGCACTCAGGTGAGTTGTGTGAACCTGTCCAATAATGTGTCCTCCGTCCCGTTTCAGTTCTGTGAGGCCGTCAGCAGCCCGGTGTTCTGCCACAGTGCGGGTCCAATTGTGTCTCTGCTGCTGGACTATGCCGGCCCCGTCCATCTCTGCTCGCAGCTGCTGGACGTCCTGGAGAGACGCAGCGACTGGACGCCAATTAAACTGAAAGCTCGTAAGACACAACAACAGCAGGAAGTGGTCGTAGCGTCCTCTGTGTCTGTCACCTGTCCTCTGTGTGTCTCACCTGTCCTCTGTGTCCTCAGGTCCTCCTGTTCCTCTGATGCAGCTCTGCAGGTTGCAGATCAGACGTCTTGTTGGAGTCCGGAGACTCAAACTGCTCCACACTCTGCCACTTCCTGTCAGACTCATCTGCTTCCTGCAGTATGACGTTACCTGCTCACTCACCTGAGCTCACCTGACCTCACCTGAGCTCACCTGACCTCACCTGACCTCACCTGACCTCACCTGACCTCACCTGATCTCACCTGAGCTCACCTGACCTCACCTGAGCTCACCTGACCTCACCTGACCTCACCTGAGCTCACCTGACCTCACCTGACCTCACCTGACCTCACCTGAACTCACATGAGCTCACCTGAACTCATCTGAGCTCACCTGAACTCACCTGAGCTCACCTGAACTCACCTGACCTCACCTGAGCTCACCTGAACTCACCTGACCTCCTCTGACCTCACCTGAGCTCACCTGAACTCACCTGACCTCCTCTGACCTCACCTGACCTCACCTGACCTCCTCTGACCTCACCTGACCTCCTCTGACCTCACCTGAACTCACCTGACCTCACCTGACCTCACCTGAACTCACGTGAGCTGGAAGTCGGTTCTAGACATGGACAAATGCTCCACCTGCCCCACAAACTCAGACCATCAGCATCTTTAGCCCCCGAGAAATTCAACTAGCCCATACATGTTAGTAGGATTTTAGGATGTTTTTCGGATTTAGGGCGTTTCTAGGATCTTAGGACATGTCTAGGATTATAGGACATTTTGAGGATTTAGGATGTTTCTTGGATTTTAGGACATTTTGGGGATTTAAGGACATTTTTAAGATAGGAAATTTCTAAGATTTTGGTATGTTTTGCATAGTTTGATTCTAAGATTTTAGGACATTTCTCAGATTTTAAGAACATTTCTAGGATTTAAGACATTCCTAGGATTATAGTACATCTCTACAATTTTAGGACATTTCTAAGATTATCGGACGTTTCTCGGATTTAAGGACATTTCTAGGATGAAACATGCAGATCAGCTGGTTATGTGGAGAAAGCAGGGAGATGAGAAAACAAGCTCTTTATCGAGACAAACTGTAGATTTGTAACAGCTGTAAAACTTTATTTTTCAGTGTACAATTCTTTTTTTGCAAGATTATTGTTGATATATGATTTTGTAACTGAATGTGTTTTATGTACCTACGTTTTGTTTTTGGCTAAAATCTGTAAAACTGGAAAATGCCGCATGTTTAGAGTTGTGACGGCATCTTGTGATCTCATGTGGGATGGACCAGAAAAGGCACGACACAGAAATAAAAACTATACAAAGAACATTTTCAAAGCAACATTCAGACAATGTTTTTGAGGACTGAAATTACAAAACATTTTTTATGAAAATTAATGTGATATTAAAATTAAATAAATAAATAGATTTTTTAAAAAATGTTTATAGTGTTACCTGAACTTTAAGAAGAACTTTCTGGGAGCTCAAAGAAAACTTGCTGCCGAAAACTGAAACATTTCGTTCTCAGAACGCTTTTAGAACCAAAAACTGCTCCCTGGGACGTTCTGAATGTTGCTTTAAAATGTTCTTCCTTTGTTCTCATGTAACGTTGTGGGAACGTTTATAAAAGACTGTCACCTCTCATCATCACCAAAACATCCTCAGAGTGTTGCAGTTCAAACGTTACGTCTCAGTCAGCGTTTAACCTTAAAGGAACATTATTAGAAATGACAAACATCCTGAAAACGTTCTTTGAACGTTAGATTAAAATGTTTTCTTGAAAACATTATTGCAACTTGTAGGTAACGTTAGCCAATGCTGTGGTGAACTGGTCTCTGTGTTGTGAACTGGTCTCTGTGTGGTGAACTGGTCTCTGTGTGGTGAACTGGTCTCTGTGTGGTGAACTGGTCTTTGTGTTGATGAACTGGTCTCTGTGTTGGGACACTGGTCTCTGTGTTGGTGAACTGGTCTCTGTGTTGGTGAACTGGTCTCTGTGTTGGTGAACTGGTCTCTTGGTGAACTGGTCTCTGTGTGGTGAACTGGTCTCTGTGTTGGTGAACTGGTCTCTGTGTTGGGGAACTGGTCTCTGTGTTGGGGAACTGGTCTCTGTGTTGGTGAACTGGTCTCTGTGTTGGTGAACTGGTCTCTTGGTGAACTGGTCTCTGTGTAGTGAACTGGTCTCTGTGTTGGTGAACTGGTCTCTGTGTTGGTGAACTGGTCTCTGTGTGGTGAACTGGTCTCTGTATTGGTGAACTGGTCTCTGTGTTGGGGAACTGGTCTCTGTGTTGGTGAACTGGTCTCTGTGTTGGGGAACTGGTCTCTGTGTGGTGAACTGGTCTCTGTGTTGGTGAACTGGTCTCTGTGTTGGTGAACTGGTCTCTGTGTGGTGAACTGGTCTCTGTGTGGTGAACTGGTCTCTGTGTTGGTGAACTGGTCTCTGTGTGGTGAACTGGTCTCTGTTTTGGTGAACTGGTCTCTGTGTTGGTGAACTGGTCTCTGTGTTGGTGAACTGGTCTCTGTGTTGGTGAACTGGTCTCTGTGTTGGTGAACTGGTCTCTGTGTTGGTGAACTGGTCTCTGTGTTGGTGAACTGGTCTCTGTGTTGGTGAACTGGTCTCTGTGTTGGTGAACTGGTCTCTGTGTTGGTGAACTGGTCTCTGTGTTGGTGAACTGGTCTCTGTGTTGGTGAACTGGTCTCTGTGTTGGTGAACTGGTCTCTGTGTTGGTGAACTGGTCTCTGTGTTGGTGAACTGGTCTCTGTGTTGGTGAACTGGTCTCTGTGTTGGTGAACTGGTCTCTGTGTTGGTGAACTGGTCTCTGTGTTGGTGAACTGGTCTCTGTGTTGGTGAACTGGTCTCTGTGTTGGTGAACTGGTCTCTGTGTTGGTGAACTGGTCTCTGTGTTGGGGAACTGGTCTCTGTGTTGGTGAACTGGTCTCTGTGTTGGGGAACTGGTCTCTGTGTTGGTGAACTGGTCTCTGTGTTGGGGAACTGGTCTCTGTGTTGGTGAACTGGTCTCTGTGTTGGGGAACTGGTCTCTGTGTTGGTGAACTGGTGTCTGTGTGGTGAACTGGTCTCTGTGTGGTGAACTGGTCTCTTGGTGAACTGGTCTCTGTGAGGTGAACTGGTCTCTGTTTGACATGTTTTTATTGAGGCCGCTCTGACCCTCAGGGCTCAGATTACAGCAGCTGAGTCTAAAAATAACACACACAAACACACACACACACACATACACACACACACACACACACACACTTTAACGCTCTCCGGGTGGATCAATATGTTGAGGTTTTAACTGGTTTCGGTAGATTACATCACAGATTCATGAAAACATCAAACTATATTTGATTTTCTTTCATCAGTTTGAAGGCTGAACCAGGAAGTGATGTCATTCTGTTGGTGAGGTAAAATAGGAAATGACCTCAGTGTGTCAGTGAGGTAACCTGTCTCCATGGAAACGGATGCTGCAAAGCCTCCCGGTCCAGTTTGCGATGGATTCAGATGTGAATGTTTACATTCGCGATCAGCCTGTTTATCACAGACAATAATCAATAATCAGTCAGAGTGGAGGGATTATTATGGGATATTATTATTATTATATTATTATGGGATGTCAGAGCTGTAGCGAAAGCAGCTGTCACCTCAAAAATAACATCAACAGGGGACAGCGCTCCTCTGACCTGATTTACAGCAGCCAGATATTTTTATTTCAAAAAGCAGGTCACCAGGTCATCACGTGATCACATGATCACGTGATCACGGCATCATGACATCGTGCCATCATGTGATCATGTGATTGCTCCGTGTTGTTAGAAGACTCATATTAATGTGGAGAATGAATCCAGGACAGAGGACACGTGGTCTTTGAACAGACTGAGGATGAATTTGGATTAATTGAAGATGAATCTGTGATTGATCCCAGGCTGATATGTGATCGATCATAAAGTGATCAGTTATTGATTCAGTTTATCAAATATATTAAATATTGTTTTGACTGAGACTGCAGGTTCACAGGGTCGACCTTTGATATCAGAGCTCAGCTGGAGGAAGAGCTCAAACTTCAAGTCCTTAAAATAAACCTCAAGGACCGGGGGGGCACACACACACACACACACACACACAAACACACACACACACACACACACACACACACACATAAACACAGTCTCTGTTACAGACAGGCAACAGTCGGACTTTCACTGACTCAGAGGAAACGTTGGATCAGTAAAGAAGAATTTTAAAAACAGGTGAGTTCATGTTCAGTCAAATTCTGGTCTTTACTGCCGACTTTTTTAAAGTTTGAATGTTTAAAGTTTAAAGTTTGAAAGTTTGAAAGTTTGAATGTTTAAAGTTTAAAGTTTGAAAGTTTGAAAGTTTGAATGTTTAAAGTTTAAAGTTTGAAAGTTTGAAGTTTGAATGTTTAAAGTTTGAAGTCTGACCATCTGTGCTGCTGACTGTGGTTTGTTTCCTGTTTAATCTTCCGTCCGTCAGTTGATGTAAATCGTCGTAAAGTCGCCGTGTGGTTGAACCTTCTCTGAACGGTGTTGGTCAGTAAAACTGTTTCCTGTTGTGACCCCTCAGCTCCGTCATGGCGGCAGCCAGCATCTCTCGCTCTGGAGCTGTGGAGGATTATTCTGTCTACAGTAACCTGAGTGACGAAGAGCTGCTGCAGATCGCCATTGAGCGTAGTCTGACCGACACATCCTGCAACACCGCCAACGCCATTGCTGCCACCTCGCCTCCTCGCCAACCAGACAGCAGCCGGCCGAACGCTGCAGCCGCAAACACCAACTACAGCTCCCGCAATCCACCTGCAAACTACAGCTCCCACAATCCACCTGCAAACTACAGCTCCCACAATCCACCTGCAAAGCACAGCTCCCACAATCCACCTGCAGCTCAGACGGACGTCCACTACAGTTCTCCAAACCCTCCGAGTGAAAAGCCTCCTGATCCGTACGTAACAATGTCTTTATTTTGTCTTTATCCGAAAACAGACAGACAACAGACCAAAACAGACCAAAACAGACTGAAACACGATGTCACCAGTTCACAGGTTGAAAATCGTGTTTCATTTCATAAGAAACCTGACCTGCAGAGGAGGCGGAGTCACAGTGTCTGTGCTCTGATTGGCTGTTGTCCTGGTTACTGTGCAGGAAGACGTTTGACGGGACCATCAGTCGCTTCATGACGGGTTCTGGAAAACGCATGGTGGCTTATCGCAAACCTGATGGCAGTCTGGTCCACATCTGTCCAGAACCTGAAGAGTGAGTCCCCTTATGAACCACCACCTGTCTCACCTGTCTCACCTGTCTCAACTGTCTCACTTGTCTCACTTGTCTTACCTGGTGAGGTGAGACAGAAATAATAGGTGAGACAGGTGAGTCACCTGAGACAGAAGCAACAGATGAGACAGCTGAGACAGGTAAAACAGGTGAGACAGATGAGACAGGTGGGATAGGTGAGACAGAAGTGACAGATGAGACAGCTGAGACAGGTGAAACAGGTGAGACAGATGAGACAGGTGGGATAGGTGAGACAGAAGTGACAGATGAGACAGCTGAGACAGGTGAAACAGGTGAGACAGATGAGACAGTGGGACAGGTGAGACAGAAGTAACGGATGAAACAGGTGACACATGTGACACATGTAACACAGGTGACACAGGTGAGACCAGTGGGACAGTTGAGACAGGTGGCTGATGGGTGTGTCCCTGCAGGGAGGAGGAGCCCCTGTTCAAAGCGATCCGTGTCGGTGATGCGAGCAGAGTGAGAGCGTTGGCGATGCGGCCGGGAATGAACCTGATGCTGCCGAGTAAACCGGGCTGGCTCGCCATCCACCAGGCGGCGTGGTACGGTCAGGACACCTGTCTGAGAGTCCTGCTGTCAGGTAGAGACGCACACGCACTGAAATAACTGTGACATCACAATGACATCACCATGACATCACAGTGGTGTTGTGTCGTGTTCAGGTCAGCCCGGGATGATCAACAAGCGAGCAGACCGCGGCGAGTCGGCGCTGCTGGTCGCCATCAGCAAAGACCAGCTGCGATGTGTTGAGGTTCTGCTGGAGAACGGCGCGGACCCCGACATCCCCAACTACGACAAAGAGACGCCGCTCTACAAAGGTAAGACCCACAGGAAGTGATGTCACAGCGTCAGAGTGGTGGATGGTGACCATTTTGGTGTCCTGTCCCTTTAACGGATTGTCTTTGTTCTCTGCAGCCTGTGAGAAGAGCAACGCTGCTATAGTGGCGGCGTTGTTGAACCGCGGCGCGGCAGTGAACACTCACTGTATTCAGGGCTGGACGGCGCTGCAGGAGGCGGCGTGCCGAAACAACGTGGAGATCTGCGAGATGCTGCTGAAGGCCGGCGCCAAACACGAGCTCACCAACATGTACGGCATCTCGCCGCTGTTCACCGCCGCTCAGAGCGGGCAGGTTGCCGCCCTGCGCTGCCTCCTCAAACACGGTAATGCTCCACTGCTGCTGACCATGGCCATGACCCTGCTGCTGACCATGACCGTGACATGACCATGACCATGACCATGACCATGAACTTGCTGCTGAGATGACCAAGACCATGACCCTGCTGCTGACATGACCAAGACAAAGGCCATGACCATGACCCTGCTGCTGACATGACCATGACCAAGATCATGACCAAGACCATGACCCTGACCCTGACCCTACTGGGTTTTGTGGGGTCAGTGTTCAGGGTCAAAGCTGAGTTTATTCAGTTTAGTTCAACTTCAGTAAACTTAGTTATCCCCTATGACCTTTGACCCTGTGACCACTGACTCCTGTGACCTTTGACCCCCTGCAGGTGCGGACATCAACAGTCAGGCTGCTGACGGAGCCACTGCTCTGTATGAAGCTGCTAAAAATGGACACCAGGAAATCGTGGAGCTCCTCCTCTCTCAGAACGCAGACGCCAACAAACCCGGGAAGACCGGATTGTTACCGCTTCACATCGCCGCCCAGAGAGGAAGTGACATGTAGGCACTCTGACCGCAGGCGTAAAGAGAGCGAGGGTCGTGAGGATGATCTGATCAGATTTTTGGCCGAAGAAAACAACATCGTGGCTTTTTGAAGAAAACGTGCCTCTCTAACCTGCGGGCTTGCAAGTTTGTAAGGCATGTTTTCTTTAAAAATTGCCCCCAAAAAAGAAAATATTAATTAAAAAAAAACCCAAAAGTACCTAAAATTATTATAAAGAAAAAGAAAATCATCAAAAATCAGGAGGAATCCAGTGACTCCGGACCAGTAAGGATGGTTTAGAGGGCTCCGGGTTTAGCTGGTCTGGTCTAATTGCTATGATTGTGTTTGTGTTTCCAGTATCGTCTCCATGTTGATCAAGGCCACCAGCAAGGCCCGAGTCCGGCGGACCGGCATCAGCCCGCTCCACCTGGCCGCTGAGCGTAACCGTGACGACGTCCTGGAGTCTCTGATCGAAGCTCGCTTCGACGTCAATGCCCGGCTGTCTGAAGACCGGTCGAAGCTGTACCAAGACCGCCGCAGCACGGCGCTCTACTTCTCCGTCATCAACAACAACGTCGACGCTGTGCACATGCTGCTGGCTGCCGGTGCCGACCCCAACCTGGACATGTTCAGGCCGCTGATGGTGGCGGCGAGACAGGGCTGCATCAGGACCGTCACCATGCTTGTGGAGCACGGTGCCGACATCAACGCCTCCATCCCCACGCACCCGACCACTTTCCCCGCCGTCTACATGTTCTCCATGAAGTACCTGCCCATGTTCAAGTACCTGCTGGACCACGGAGGCCACGCCCTCTCCTGCTTCAACTGCATCTACGGCAATCGACCCCATCCGCCAATCAAAACCACCCGATCAGAGCGGGAGCTCACCGACAGAGTGCCGCAGCAGGGGGCGGGCGTTCAGGTGAGTCCGTTTATACGTTTACAGGTAGAGCGACACGAGAGAGCGACACAAGAAAGTACATCAGATTGCTCTGTGATTGATTAACAGTTCTCTGATTGATTCCTCTGTGACTGATTGATTGACAGTTCTGTGAGATGATCTCAGCGCCCAGCATCAGTCGGTGGGCGGGGCCAATCATTGACGTCTTATTGGACTACGTTGGTCATGTGACTCTCTGCTCGCGGCTGATGGAACACCTGGACAGCTTCTCTGATTGGAGCGTTATCAAGGACAAGGCAGGTAAATCAATAACCGATGACCAGTCAATACCGATCAGCTCCTCCCCCAGTATACAACTCTAAATGTTACTGGTTTGTCTCGTGGTTTCTCAGTGGTGTTACTGGTTTGTCTTGTAGAGTCTCAGTGGTGTTACTGGTTTGTCCCGTGGTCTCTCAGTGGTGTTACTGGTTTGTCTCGTGGTCTCTCAGTGGTGTTACTGGTTTGTCTCGTGGTTTCTCAGTGGTGTTACTGGTTTGTCTCGTGGTCTCTCAGTGGTGTTACTGGTTTGTCTTGTGGTTTCTCAGTGGTGTTACTGGTTTGTCTTGTAGTGTCTCAGTGGTGTTACTGGTTTGTCTTGTGGTTTCTCAGTGGTGTTACTGGTTTGTCTCGTGGTTTCTCAGTGGTGTTACTGGTTTGTCTTGTAGTGTCTCAGTGGTGTTACTGGTTTGTCTCGTGGTCTCTCAGTGGTGTTACTGGTTTGTCCCGTGGTTTCTCAGTGGTGTTACTGGTTTGTCCCGTGGTCTCTCAGTGGTGTTACTGGTTTGTCCCGTGGTCTCTCAGTGGTGTTACTGGTTTGTCTTGTAGTGTCTCAGTGGTGTTACTGGTTTGTCTTGTAGTGTCTCAGTGGTGTTAATGGTTTCTCTCGTGGTTTCTCAGTGGTGTTACTGGTTTGTCTTGTAGTGTCT